>NW_003200130.1:0-1951 GCF_000006405.1 Perkinsus marinus ATCC 50983
AGTTGGGAGTAGGCGGCGCACTGTACTAAATACCCGCTCAGTAGACTCCCAAGTTGAGACATCACAACGCATACCTAAGATGATAATTGTCCTCATCATCAACATTAACTTCAACCTTATTACCTGGGTCAATGTGGAATTGAGCATCCCATTAGGTGGTTGATTGTCTTGATCGATCAAGCCAGCTTGTTGAGCTCTAACCACAAGAGCTGCAACACTACGGGCCAGACCCTCTTGTTTGGTGCCAATGTAGGCAAGCATAGCCTCTACGTCAGAGTCCATCGTAGCAAAGAAATGACTGTCCATAATTCTGATGGTCTGCGGTAGAAGCATAGAATGAGCATCCACAGCACCAGCTCCCAACCTCTTTGCTTGAATTAGCCTCCTGGGATTCCTTATTGGCCATGTCATTCAGAGAGCGTATCTCACGAACCTGCCGGCTGAGTATCTCCTTCAAATGCTTATGGGAGATGAACGGAGCATCTTCTGTATCGTTCTGAAGGGCTAATGCTAGTTTTCGACCAAACCTCATAGAGAAGTCAACGTCAAAACTGAAGAAACCAAAGCCTATCTCGCTGCCCAACTAAAGCCTATTTTCTCAAGGGAAACTTCATGGATTGATGTAGGTAATAATAGCTAATTAAAAAGAGAAGTTAGTGACGGTCCTCCCACGGTAGATACCATCACGATCGGAGTTGCAACCACATAGCCAGGCATCTACCAGCTCTCCGGGCCTTCAAGTAATTCTCCACCTCAGGCTGGAGCCCAACCCATTGAGGTGTGGGTTTGCCTGTGAATAAGGTGTCGATGACGGTTAGGAAGTCCTCTCGTTTACGAGCATCTGGTACACGAAGCAGCACCTGCTCATTAGAGGGGGGGGCTTGATATCTTCATATCGCTCAACATGTAACCGACTTACCCCATCACCATCCACAGCACCAGGATTGAGTAAGAAATCCTTATGATAAGCCTTTGGTGAGAAGAGATACTCCACGATTGATGTTAGAGCCTCACGGTCTGTATCATTGTCCAACCGTCCACCATACCTTAGAAGCTATAATCGAGGGCAGCAGCAGCAGCAGCAGGAGTAGGAGGAGGACTATCCTTATCTTACACCACATCGATGAGGGTGGTCCTTATAGCCTCCCATGGTATCTTAGCCGGATCGATATTGATGAGCCTCCGCTTAGTTGGATTGTCTTCTGATGACGATGATGCTTCAAGCGCCTCATCTAACCATCTGTAGGGAGTGTCATACCCATGATGCCGTAGTTGCCACTACTACTTATCAGTCAATTCAACTGCACAAGATAGATCAGCCTCTGAAAAATCGAACTCCTTGGTCCATCCAACAGGAGCGTACCTATAATAAGCTGTTAAAAGCAACCCCCCACACATGCCGGAGAACCATTCATATTACCTCACCCTTTCCAATACAATGGCATGTAGCCAGGCCAGGAGGAAGTGTAATCGGTTCCGTTCTACTGGCCCCCTCTGGACACGCGCTGGTAGTAGTACCTGAGTGTTATTGGCTCCCTACCATCCATAATATGGGTAGTGCCCAATTACCTCTGCGTAGCTTCTCTGAAGTGATGGTCTAACACCAGTAGGCGCCTCGAACATCAATATCCGGGCCGACTTCATGAGGGTATCCGGTAGAGCTTGGCCAGAGCATGCCTCAATATCAAGCGTGATGAAGAGCTTGAAGTTGCCTTGAGGATGAGTTGGAAGTTTCCTATCTAGAGTGCGGAAGTAGGGTAGGCAGAGATGCATATTAGTAAGCAAAGCCCAGCGACCCTGACAAACTGAGACTCCAACTAGCAGTATCGTAGTCATCCCACCTGTTGCTTCGTAACCGCTGCTACGGCTCGATCAGCTAGAGAATATCCCTCTGGAGACCCCATGGCCACTGTCTCCAACTGGACTCCTAGTCTCTCAGCTAGATCAACGA
>NW_003208551.1:0-1496 GCF_000006405.1 Perkinsus marinus ATCC 50983
TTAATGATAGTACTGGAATGATAACAATAAGCATGATGGCTATAATCCTGATGATGAATCAGCATGTATTCCATTTGCCGACAGACATACCACACCATTATCATCACATACCACACCATTATCATCACATACCACACCATTATCATCACATACCACACCATTATCATCACATACCACACCATTATCATCACATACCACACCATTATCATCACATACCACACCATTATCATCACATACCACACCATTATCATCACATACCACACCATTATCATCACATACCACACCATTATCATCACATACCACACCATTATCATCACATACCACACCATTATCATCACATACCACACCATTATGATTAATATTCTCCTCATTTTCTTTCATTATTGTATTTGGGTGTGTCGGTGTAGTAACTCGTGTAGTTATCATATTATCATGATGATGATGATGATGATGAGATCCTATATTAAATCTTTGTAAGAAAGGTACATCTGATATATCGGATACCATATCTCGTACCTATGATAATAATTATAGATCATTAATCCGATATAGTATTAATCCTGTACTGAATGAGTCAGAGCTGTCCTCAAGAAGTAGCCCTTCCTGTTACTAATCTCCTGCTGCTGCTGCTGCTGTTGATGCTGATGCTGCTCATCTCCATGATCATTATGATCAGCATAAGTAGATTGTTGTTGTTGTTGTTGTAAGGGTTGTGTTATTATTGAAGAAGAAGATGGTGGTGGTGGTGGCGGGAATGCTATCCTATGAGCTATTGATGCTATCAACATTTCCACACATATAAGAGTATTCTGTAATGACTTTTTAACATCAACTGTATTATACTTCCAACTTGGTATATCAGCGAGTAATCCCAATTCAACCATTATATTTAGTATTACCGATTGCCAAAAACTGAATACACAGTACTACTGCTGATGATGATGCTGCTAATTATTACTACTACCTAGCAAAGAGGACAGCTTTAATGCACAAAAACTTGGGTACAGGATTATAGGGTTCAAGTGCTCTCTTAGTCGCCATATAGAACATAACCAACCAATACCTACTAGTATAATAGTATTATTATAATAATGAGGAGTAGGAGTAGGAGGATGATGATGATGAGTATATTACAGTGACATGGATATACTTATGTTGATGCATAAGCATAGATAGAGATATCCATTTAATGGAGAGAAATCCCCTTCCTGAAGAACAACAACAACAGCAGCAGGACGACGACGTTCGTAGTAGCAGTACTAGTATTATAGAGTATTATTACCTGGTATAAGCCTATATTATGCAATATAACCGCTAATACCGTTGTTATAGGTTTTACTAACAGAAATTGTAATACCTAATTATCACATTGTAGTAATATTATGAATATATATCCTTCTAACATTATTATTATTACAAAAGTCTTGCATGATATGAGGAATTCCATTGGTGATCTAGGATGCCATAAATGAAAGCTCGGATCATAATCACGATAT
>NW_003209299.1:0-1230 GCF_000006405.1 Perkinsus marinus ATCC 50983
ACTATACTTCCATATCTCCTGTCGCACTGGGCAGTGCCAGTTGAGTCATACTCTTAATAAGGGCTGCTCGCAACGAATTATGAGGCAGGAGTAATAGCAATCAGGGATTCCAGGCTATGATTCAGCAATGATGTTCACCATCTCTCACTTATCCAAATCTACAACAAACGGAACCAATTTGTATGATAAGAAGAAGCCGCACATGGCCTACCAATTTCAGCGCTTGATGATTGCTCATGCTGCGTAGAGCACTTGAGTGTTCTTGCATTATTTCGGCATCTTGCTCGATCACTCTCCAGGAGCTTCTTTACAATATCTCCACTCTCGCACCACACCTCGAAGGGAGGATCGTGAACAGGACAGTGGCGATAAAGAGCTCTATTCTTGCCCACTGCTCGAGGATGGAAACGATGCTCGTTCTGGACGTCGTCATATTTCAAGCTGCAACGACTGCACTTTTCTTTTTTTGCCGTTCTCTCAGCGAACAACTGAGGTAGGATATCCCTATCGAATGCAGTCAAGTCGGGGTACTGCACTGGACAATACCGAATACCAGCACTCTTCGTAGCCGAGCCAACTGACCCAATCTGATTGCGCATAGGGTGCGTATCATTCCGGATGGGTAGTTGGCACCATGTGCAAGTTGGCGGTTTACGCCCAGTAGTAGACTTCACATCCTGCACAAGCTTCTCTACCAGTGATAGATCTGCGAGTAACGACTTCGCACGGATCAAGTAGGGATTCATAGGAGAAGCTTCGACTGGTGGTGCATCGACTCGAACTGCTGGATGTGGAACAGCTTCGCTAACTTCGAACAGATCCTCGGCGACTTCGATTGTGGGTTCTCGCAATGCCCGCATGCGGTCCCTGCCTCGGGGATCCTCGGTCTCAATCTCCTCTGCGGCTCTTCGCTTCTTGACACCAGTCAAGAATTTTCGAATCAACTCTCTCGATGTTTGATACAACTGGCAGCTCACGTCCAGAGCCTTCCTCTTACGATACTCCACCTCATAATCTCTGAAGATGGCTCCAACATCACCGTCATGAAGAGCGGCCAAGTCTAAAACCAGATTCGACATTTCATCTGAGGTGCTGGGCGATCTCGGTCTTGCAATTCCACCCGAGAACGCGAGCCGTATCCGCTTCACAGCCGGTTCAGCTCCGTCATCAGACTCATCCGAAGCTCGTGTAATATATCGATAGTCCAGAATAGACTCTAAATCACCAGTT
>NW_003214031.1:0-1327 GCF_000006405.1 Perkinsus marinus ATCC 50983
GTTAAGTAGCCGCCCCGCCCCCACGCAACCAGCAAATACACAAGCTCCTCCCACTACGGTGCAGCCCACCCCAGCAATCCGTGAGAGCCATCCTATGGGCGCTTTCGGTTGCAGGGGATCAAACCGGTATGGTGGTCGTTTAGATTTCGGCGAAGATAAGCAGGTGCTACGCATCAGTGCCACGGTCGGGCCCTGCGGTGTTTCGGCCTCTGACGTCCCCTTAGGGGACTCCCCTATACCATAACTCCCAATGGGAGTTATGGTATAGGGGAGTCTCCCATCCCCGGTTCTAACTACGAGTATTGGGTCAAGCCTGACTATAGCTCTACTGATTTTAAAGTACGCCTCGCTGCTTGCCGAGACCCTTCTATCAATGCCGACTTCTTCGACAGTCTACACGTCAAATCCAACAAGGGTGTTCTCATGAGCGACATTACTATCAACGGCGGTGTAAGGGGGTCTTTGTGGAACTGCTGGTTAGCCATTGGTCCCACTCGTCCCGTGCCAGGCCTAACTACGAGGTCTCCGCCGGTCCGAACTACCACTACGTATGCGCCACCAATAAGCCACCCCGTGGGAAGTTTTTATACTTCCATGAGTGATGAGTCGGGCGGATCTCTGATATTCCATCAACAGCAGCAAACTCTTTCCATTTCTATACGACTGGATATCTGCGTCGCGACTGCCGATAACGTTCCCTATCACGTTACTCCGCTTGACGGTTTCAACGATTATTAGCTTCTAACGAGGCCAAGTTACTGTAAGAGCTTTAGAAGCGGATTCTTCCAATGAGATATTCTGCTTCAACGTTGCCGGGTTCCGGGTCATCTGGACCGGATGTTGAGTCAGCCTTACTTCCCTCGGTCAAGCTTTAACCTAGGATTGTACTCTGCCTTGAAAATTTTCAATTGTGTTGCGTATTTCATAATGATAAATGACAGGAGTTCAACCCCCTATTTAACAACCCTCATTTGTATAACATGTCGGTTGTCTGGCTGTTTTTTCGGTTTGTTTTTCTCCTCAGGTTGATTGCAATGGGTTTAGTTACTTCCTGTATGGATCGAAGGCCAGCGCATGCTCCATTGCTAGATTTTCGCCACTCTACACCTTGCAAGGCAGTTAATCAAACTCCATCCTATTTCTAAATACAATAATGATACTAAAGTATTGTTGATGAGAGTTCACCGACTCTCGTCCTCCACCTCATGTCCCGCCCTTCGGTAGCGCCAAACCCAACATCCTTATCCACTACAACTAAACCCTGTCATTATCTGTGGATTATTGTAGTGAATAATATTAATCACCACAACACAACTCACACAGGGTC
>NW_003212296.1:0-945 GCF_000006405.1 Perkinsus marinus ATCC 50983
ATATTCGAGACACCGAAGTTCAGCAATCGTTGATATTGACGGTCAAATTCCGTCCACGCTCCCCCACTCTATAGTTCACAGAATCTGGGTGTATACTTGAACTGTATGGGAATAGCCACGGATATGATATTCGAGACACCGAAATTCAGCAATCGTTGATATTGACGGTCAAATTCCGTCCACGCTCCCCCACTCTATAGTTCACAGAATCTGGATGTATACTTAAACTGTATCACAATAGCCACGGATATGATATTCGAGACACCGAAGTTCAGCAATCGTTGATATTGACGGTCAAATTCCGTCCACGCTCCCCCACTCTATAGTTCACAGAATCTGGGTGTATACTTAAACTGTATCAGAATAGCCACGGATATGAAGTTCGAGACACCGAAGTTCAGCAATCGACGATATTGAAGGTCAAATTCCGTCCACGCTCCCCCACTCTATAGTCCACAGAATCTGGGTGTATACTTGAACTGTATGGGAATAGCCACGGATATGATGTTCGAGACACTGAAGTTCGGCAATCGTTGATATTGACGGTCAAATTCCGTCCACGCTCCCCCACTCTATAGTTCACAGAATCTGGGTGTATACTTAAACTGTATCAGAATAGCCACGGATATGATGTTCGAGACACTGAAGTTCAGCAATCGACGATATTGAAGGTCAAATCTCCGTCCACGCTCCCCCACTCTATAGTCTCACAGAATCTGGGTGTATACTTGAACTGTATGAGAATAGCCACGGATATGATGTTCGAGACACTGAAGTTCAGCAATCGATGATATTGACGGTCGAATTCCGTCGACGCTCCCCCACTCTATAGCTCACAGAATCTGGGTGTATACTTGAACTGTATCAGATAGCCACGGATATGATGTTCGAGACACTGAGTTCAGCATCGACGATATTGACGGTCAAATTCCGTCCACGCTCCCC
>NW_003209503.1:0-1143 GCF_000006405.1 Perkinsus marinus ATCC 50983
AGTCTGTCGAGCCTCTCGAGCGAGCCGGGCACCAACTATCTGACGGTATACTCAGTGACGCGATTTGGCGAAGGAGTGGTATGAGCCTTACTTCCATTCTCCATCTCACAAGGTCCTCCGACCTCAACTCAACCTCAAGATTCCCTTCACTGTCATTATGCGGATCTATACAGGTCGAGATGGGACCAATAATACTCACCGCGCCAATGTGGGCATCATCACCATCAGCTGGTGCCCGTGCCAACGACGCAAATGGCGTATCTAAGGTTCACCAACTAAGATACGAATCAGGTCCGATGAAAGCCCATTACCTTCCGAACTGCTTGTACCATCATCCTCCTCCTCTGCAGAGACCTCCTCGAACGCTTCACTGTCCTCACTACTCTCGGGTGATTCACTTAAAATGTCGCTTCGCTCCGCCTCCTCTTGTTGTTTATGATTCTTCTTTTCAGCCCGATAAAGAGATGCCTTATACTTCTTCTGCTGCACTAACCTCAGCAGATTCTCATCCGTGAAGACCTCCCCCAACAACCTCGAGAAAAAACCCAGTCAGCACTCGGAAACAACATCGTCAACAAGGCACCTCGGCATTCCACTTTGTTGTCCCAATTCCTGCCTAGTCTGCCTTATATCCCTCACCACACATCCAATAGCATATCGCCACATCCTTCTCGCTGTATCTGCCACGAACACACGCAGGTTCGAATCCCACACCCGTCATTTCTCCTCATTTATTTCCCAATCTATCTCAACGACTCCCTCTATCAACAGACCCTCCCCTTTCTAGTTGAGTCTCTCGCAATCACTGGAGTCGGCAGTTGTATGCTAAAGGGCGATAGACCCCTAGGCCCATAATACTCGGCAACAGATTTACCCACACACCCTCTCCCCAGCCCCTACCTCGCCGCGTCCCTTCCCCCCTCAGTGGTCGCCATGGCCACACATACCGGACTCGCCGTTCTATAGCGCTCCTATAGGCATTGTAATCGGAGAATAGTGAAGCTGTGCGAATCATACCCGAGTACCTTAACGATGAAAAAAGTAAATAAACATGAATCGCTTCGCTCCGCCGTCTTGTATTATTACTGAGACTTAGTCAGTTTGATCGATACCACATCCAGCGCCCCTGTGAGTTGAATTTTC
>NW_003207441.1:0-1206 GCF_000006405.1 Perkinsus marinus ATCC 50983
GACGGAGAGCTTATCCGCGGCGCGCAGATAGAGTTTGATCTGACCTTCCCCTGAAGGGCTGACAGTTTCTCCTCTATCTTCTCTAGCCAGCTGTTCCGCGATCCTACAGTACTGCTCTACTGTCTCAAAGACATAGTTTGCTCTCACCAAATTTATAATGAATATACAAGCGGTTTCGGCCCGAAACGGGATTGGTTCCTTTCCCGCAATCGTGATGAGCCCGAAATAGTCCGATCGCACACTCGCATACTTCCTCTGCGTGCTGGCACATCTGGCGCCATCCTTGAATCTCAACACCTCTCTCTCCGTTATCTCAGCCGCCGCCTGACGTGCCAGTTTGAACGAACCGCGTCTCGTTCCCCTCCGGCCAGAGTTCCGCTCAATCGCAATTGAAGACTCTTGCGGGGTGGCCGCCGTTTCAGAGGTCGTCTTCCTGACCTTGTTCCCTGCTCCAAGTAAACTCGAGAGCGCCATTTGACACTTGGACGATGGAATTACGAACGACATTCTTTCCTATTACGGTCTGTTAGCCTAACAGGTATGAGGCTCCACTCTCATCAACACAACCATTAAGTTAATTCGAAGCGAAACACATCCGGTTCGCACTCACCGGCCTCCATCGAATTCTCATAACCATTTGGCCGTTACCGGCTGACGGATACTCTGGAGGATTTTATCGATCCTCAGCTCCTTCACGTCATCGAAGCCGCTCCACATATTTCTCGTTACTGTATACCCCCCGCGAGAAATCGTATCTGCCACTACGTTAGACACACCTTTCACGTGAATGGCCTTCATTAGTGGGGTGGTTAGGGATGGCCGACTCAGCGTGAGTACCCGCATCAGCTTATTCAGTGCAGCTGACTTGGCGTACAGCTTGCATAAAGCATTCACGGCAGCGGAATTGTCATACATGACCAGTAGCATTTGATCCTCCGGTCTGGATGGTATACCCACGACGGCGGATAGCAATTCCAGAAAACACATGTGACAAGTACACAGAACACAAGACAAGAACACATGTACGTGGGTGTGCTTAATCTGATCTGGTGATGCAGTTGGTTGTTCATGTAGCTCGTTAGGAGAGCTGGCTATTTGTTCATTCAGCCAACGTAGATCACAGCATGGTCTACATGGTGTGCTCTCCTTGTGTGGTTGATATTGCACCACCAAGGGATGAGTTGCTTTTAGAGAAGCTGAAGAGGT
>NW_003216637.1:0-1371 GCF_000006405.1 Perkinsus marinus ATCC 50983
TATTCATCATATTCGTACTTGTTAATCGAGTGAGAAATCGACGGTAGAGATTTTATAGAAAATGGTGCGGTCGTCTGCCGTATTGTCATGGGTATAGAATTGGTCTATATATAGTGGAGTTTCACCGCCCTAGTGATATGAAAAAACATATTCCACAACTACTGCATATCACCGCGAAAATCCGAGTTTTACACCACTTTACGTAAAGCGGGTCGTGAAACTCCAGTGACGATGCTTGTCTTGAATTTTCTGACATGTTTTTTCGCGAAAAAGTTTCAATGCTGAAAGTCCATGTATGAGATTTCAAATGGTTTCCAGCAGCGTATGAGGGATTATTAAGTAGTGTGGAAAAATATGCACATGGTCAGCTATATGTGGTGATGGGAATTTCTAGAATTTGGTGAGAATTCCCGGAAATTTTTGTTGATTTCTGCGCATTTCTACCTGAATTCGTGCGAATAACAAGAATGCCCCTAAATTCTGATATTGTCACCAGCACATGTAGTTGCATATCTTCTCTCACACTACTGTATTATGAAAATTCGCAGGCGATTTCGGGCAGAAGTGTGCAGAAACTAATAGGAATTTTCCGAAGTTTCTCAGAGTTTTCATATTGTCACCAACACATGTAGTTGACCATATGCATATTTTCCTATCCTGTTTTTGATTGTTATCAGTTTGTGTTGCTCTAGATACGCTCTTTCCTGCGTGGTGAAGTTGTTGAGTAGATTGGATCTGTCTTCCGAGGGGAGGGCTAGACTAGAAGGTCTTCTGAAGCAGTTCACAAGCTCGACTAGTGTGGAGCTACAACAGCGGGCATGCGAGTGAGTTGTGCATGCGTGCATGGATTTATCGTTGTTGGTATCATTGAAGTTTCACCGATTTTACGAGAAGTAGAAGTGCTCAGAAATCCATAAGAGATTTCCGAAATTTTTTGAAAGTTTTCAGATTGTCACCAACACATATAGCTGACCATCTGCATATTTTCACACACGGTAACCACTTGTACAGTGGTGTGCAGTCGGGTGAAATATTTGCTTGAAAAATGATTATAATAGAGCGGTAGATTTGCTACTGTGGTGGTATGTGGAAGTAGTTGTTACCAGAGGAGTTGATCCCGTGATAAGGAAAACACTAGTGAGCAACACGCGGTGAATAACGCGTAAAACACGTGAAATCCGCGAGAAGTATTTCGAATTCGTTTTATGTGGCGAATATCGCGTTTTTCACATGAAATATCACGCTGGTAGAACTGCGGTGTTGGGTATAATCGTCCGGTTATGTGAAATTGGGTGAATTATTCCGAAGGTACATGGCACTGTTGTCGTTGGCGAGCAAAGACATGAGAAGGAACTGACAGAAAAAATACCG
>NW_003214223.1:0-1136 GCF_000006405.1 Perkinsus marinus ATCC 50983
AACATAATACCCTCGAATACAGTGAATGTACCAAGTGCAATGTAATTATTAGGATAGTTACGGCATAATTCAGGTGAACATGATAATGCCTGAACAATAATAATGACGTAATATTAATAAATATACTACACTTATTACGATTGATAATCCAACTGTTATCACACAGCTTAGTATAAATAACCAAAAGTTATTATATATGTATGTAGTGGGTATCACCAATGACATGAATAATATTATACCAAATGTTACCAATAATTGTACCTAATAAATAATGACATGAAGATGGTAGTACTAGTAATAGTAGTACTGCTAATATCCCATACACCTTCTTAATGAATCCCATCCTCATATCGACACCAACATTTGTTAATAACTTAGTATTATCACCATTAAATATATCATCACCATACATATAATATCTACTATGATACTAATGATGATTATATTAATGTATTATATAATTATTATTACCCAACATTAGGATTAGTATTACCACCAGCTTCCATCCTCTCCGATGGATCAACTACTACTTGTGGTTGATTACGTATAGTAGCAGGATGATTATCCATAATGATGTAAACTAAGAATGGTAACAACAATATTACTATCAATATCACTTATTAAAAAGATGTATTACGAGTGTAGGATCTAATACAACCTTCTACTATTAACACTATTGTAGATGATATCATTTAAAGAGTACCATTACTGTAGGCTCTATCGTAACTCTTCCAAGACACAATAAAATATCTGGCAAAGTGTCACATGTAAGATCTGGACCACCTCACCGGCCTATTTCACAAGAAACGCTCCTTGAGGTAGTGTACCTTGAACCTAGGAGCCTTACGCGAGGGGATATCACTACAGTTGCACCTCATGCTTCTCAATTTAAGGTGTACCTCGTGGACCCCAATAAGGAGAAGCTAAACAAATACCGACGCGCATGAAAAAGTCGACACAGTGCTTCGCTTTAGTTCAAAATTGGGTCATTGAATGATGAAACTCAGAAACGCTACTACTACCATCAACTCGCTTGAGACATCTGTCATCATCGTAATCTGCTAAACGCCTCAAGTCGATATACATAAAATGCATATCTGGGGGGGCATAAGTACCGTTGGGAGGCAGTGCCCGGG
>NW_003207094.1:0-1254 GCF_000006405.1 Perkinsus marinus ATCC 50983
GGTACTCGTCCTGTAATCGTAGCGTACCTTACTGACGTAAGTGACAATGATGATATGAAGCTCTACGGTGTCATCATGGGTATCTTCGTTGTCGTCGGACAGCTCCTCGGTCCTGTCATAGGTAAGGTTTTTGGACTACCATTTTTCCGCCTCAACGTGCTTCTCCTTAGGGGGAGCTCTGATGCAGTTCTCGATGTGGCTCCCCTTTTACTTTATGGGTATCTTGGCCGCCGTCCTCCTCTTGCTTGAGTTCTTCTTCCTCCGAGAATCCCTTGTGAAGGATGAGAGTGGGAAGCTGGTTTCCAGAGTGAAGAAGGTTGAAGAGGAGAATGTGGAGTACCCCAAAAACAAATGGCTTATCCCGACTGTCATCTGCCTCGGGATCGCCGCCTTCTGCAGACAGTAAGAATCATATCCGTTGCCCCTTCGTATTATGTACCCACGTTCGAGATACGTCTATCTAACATGGAACACCGTTTTCGGTTTATTGGGAGCTGACCGCTTCCACCTCTCCTCGTCCAGCAATGGTGTGGTGATGGGCGTGCAAGCCGCTGTGGCGATCGTGGCCAACATAATCTACGTCCCTCTCACACGTACATGGCATGCTGTCACTAGACTTGTGCTGTATGCAGCTTTGTTTTAGGTTACTTGGTCCCTGCCCGTATTGGGTTCATTGGTCAGATTATATGTGTGGTCGTTATTGCTGTACCTTGGATTTATAATCTCTATGCAGCTGTCTTCCTTGGCATGTTGGTCAACATTGGGGGTACTACCAACTTTTAGTGACATCATCTGGTTCCACTATTCCTGTATTAGGTAACCTTTATTTCGGCGGCCTACCTTACTTTAATGCTGTCATCTCCCCGCCGAAGAAAAGGGGGCTGATAAACTCTCTCGTCATTGCTATGTCCAACGCCGGTGAGTGCTTCCTTCCCCGCAATGCTGACATTTCTCTTCGTAGGCGGTATTTGTGGTCCACTTCTGGCCGGAGTTCTCTACGATATGAGTCCCGTTCATCATGCCTATCCATTCTATATGAGCACTGCTATGGCTGTTATCGGAGCAGCGTCTTGTAAGTTCACTAGCCATGCTCCTTCCCCTTCACCAGATGTGTTCAGGTTTTGGTATCGATCGCGGTATCAAGCATGCTCTTGATTTACTCGATAAGATGCGCATGGCCCAGAGGAAGGCTGAGTCGAGCTCCAAGAGCCTAGTGTCTTCCCCGACCACCTCCTCAGCCGCCTTTTCGACGGT
>NW_003216425.1:0-1756 GCF_000006405.1 Perkinsus marinus ATCC 50983
CGTTCGGAGATCACACTCTCACCAAGTGCCCATTCGATGGGTCAAGCCATGCGAATGAAAGTTTCATTATGAAACTAAAAAAATATCACGTTTAACACATACACTACTCCAGGTTGTCAAGAGAGTCTGGCTTGTGTGACAAGCTTGGCAGCTTGAAGGACTCAGATTGTCGCTCTGTGCCGGCAGCGATTGTGTCAATTGCTGTCCTAAACCAGGCTTCGCCGAAAGACAACTCTCTGGCACGGTTTCAACCGCGGAGAAGCTACGATCTTCCTAAGCAGGAAAGCCATAGCAAAATGGGTGCATAAAGTATGTTCGATATGCTTTAGAACAGAACGCCCACCAGACGATTGGAACAACTCGAAGGTTACTCCCATTTACAAAAGCACATCCAAAAAAAATTGCAAGAACTTCCGTACAGTATTGTCCCAAAGCGCCATCGCTGAGGTATTCAGCTTGATCGTTATGGCCAGAATATATGTTCAACTGGACAGTTCGGTCGACGCATCACACACGGCCTTTAGGGCCAGACGGTCTGGCCTGGAAATAGTACATGCAATACATCTCCTAATAGATAAGTGCAAGCTATGTGATCTACCGCTCACACTAACGATCATAGATTTCTGCAAGGCATTTGATCGAATATCCAGCTCGCATGTATATGAATCATTAAGGATGGCTGGTGTAGATCCGAAATACTTACGGATTATCCGTAATTGTTATGAGTCAGCTAAAGCAAGCATCCGGATAAGCTCAAAGGAACGAATTGTTCCCCTTGACCGTGGCTTAAGACAAGGCGACTGTTGGAGCCCGATACTCTTCATATGCAGCCTGACTTGTGCGACCCTGTTTGTACAATACAAACAGGGGCGCGCAATCAACCAGTAAGTTAGCTAATAATAGCTGAACGGGATCGATTCATATACCGTTGAGTCTCAGAGCTCTAACAACTAAGATGCTATCATGCCTGGCCGAATGGAATGAAACAGAGTGAAGAGACTCGTACCACGATTGGACGAAGACCCAACGCACGCGAATGGACGTGGATGGACGGAGTCATTCATACCGCAAGTGACCTAGCGTAGTCAACAGTTTGGGCATACATCCAACTAATAAAAGCGGCGGATGATGTACATTTTGAACCAGTGCACGGTGCAAAAGGACCATGAAGGAACGCAAGAGAGTGGCACGTGTGGTCATTGGGCACGCCTTGATTAGGTTAAACTCCTAAACTTTCAAATAAACCGGGTATAATATTAATTTTCTTGGTATTTTATTAAACCCATGGGTAAAACGTTAACTGAAAAGGTAAGACGTTAACCAAATGGGTAAAAAATTAAGTTTGTCGGTAAAAAATTAATTTGACCTGGAAATGCTGTAGTTCCTAGCGGCTAGCTTTTTACAGTAGTGACCAGGGTCTAGTTGAAGCGAGGATCTAACTCCCGAAGTTGAGTTCATCTGGGCATTTCATCGAATCAAACAACAGATAAATGTAATAGATATGTGCCTTCACGTGATATGCAGGATATCTCGGTAGGAATACCTTGTATCATGATATTAAGGCATGCAATGAGCTCATGACTAGAGACTACCAAAGAAAGGAGTTATTCTAAACTGTGTACTCGTACTTGGTATAGTCTAGCTTGAGCTTGCATGGAGGCTCCGCGTGAGCGCCAGGGGGAGTAATCCTCCCGGAGGATCAACCGATACAACTGCCGAGCCTACAGATTCTCGGCGGGTACGTTTACTAGCACTA
>NW_003199351.1:0-2184 GCF_000006405.1 Perkinsus marinus ATCC 50983
AAAAATGGCGCATTAGTCTCTCCCTGTTACAGTGATAGCTGCTCGCAGCGAGTAACTCGCGGTACAATCAAAAGATAATCAAATACTGTGGATCGACAGGTCGTAGGTTTGAATAGAGGTGAAGCTATCTAGGAATAGTACTCAGTTTTTTTCACTATAGTACGCGTAATACGGATCTAGCCCCACTGTACTATACAGCTTTACCGATCAGCACGTATCTCATGCCACGTCGGCTCAACTGGCAGCAACAGAACGAGATCTATGGGATCCCTAGTGGGGCCAACTTCTTCAAAACAGCCCTCGACCGACTGCAGCTCGACGAAGTTGCATTGTTATCGTATCGCCGTGATAACTACGAAGTTTATCACTGTGGTGATCACCTCGCCTGCGAAAAGAAGTGGAAGCTGGTGAATAATGGTGATCATGTAACCGTGCTCAGTGCAGGTAATGGATTGTAGAATTTGTATCTGCTATTCAGTTTTCGCAGGAGAACACGGTGAGATTCCGCGTCAGCGGAACAGGACTCGTCATCCGCGGAAAATCGTATCTTATATCGTCGATAAGGCTTCTAGATGGGGGAAGACGGCGAGTGATATTTTTAATAACTTGGTTGAGGATTTTCCTGACTACGTTGAATCGGGACGGATCACACGGAATCAAGTACGATAGAGCTGCTGTTAGAGCTGCTGTTAGACGAGGAGTTTGAGAATCTTAAGTTGAGACTGATACATTCTAGGTGCAAAATATCATATCTGGAATCCAACGAAGACGCGACATAGCAGTGTATCCAGTCAGCAATTTCTTCGAACTGGAGGGAGCATTCGAGGACTCGCGTATAAGCCAGGAAATCATCGACTACATCAGAGAAGACAAGATACCCTCAAGAGAGTTCGTGTTCCACGGCGGATACTGGGGTGACAACTTCGCCTGCGTGATCGGCGGCGCGAGTGAGAAGTGCTAAGGATAGGCAATCGTTGTAATTTATAGATTAGGTATGCTAGCATCATTGCTCTGGTTCATACGCTCCATGCCCTCGGGTTTCCCATTGTACATGGATGCGCAGAACAAGATAATCCGTGGGAGTCAGAAAGTCGCATGGGTTGGATCCTCGAGGATATGGTAGCAACTTTCTACCAACCGAGCTTCTACAACTCTATCCCTCAGGTTCGATGTTTCTCGTCGCCAGTACCGGCATACATTCGTCCCCTTCTTCATGGCTATCATTAACGAAGAATGCTACGACGTGTACCATCATCTGTTAGCGCACCTCGACACGTTGGTGAGAGCCTTGACGTTGGGTGAGAAAACTATTGAGGACGTCGTGAACCTCTGTGTTCACGACGCCCATCAAGGTGCACTCAAGGCATGCCGTGAAGTCTTACCAAACGTGAGGAACGGTAAGGTGGGACCCTGAATTGACCGCAGTTTGACTCGCGATTTTCAGCGCGTTGCTACTTCCACTTGACTAAGAACCTGAAAGATAACAAAGGCACTCTCGGTGAAGGCTTCGATATAGTGAGAGTAGATGATGCTCATACGAATGTTGATTCGTTTCTCTGCTAGGTGAAACGAAATAAGTACTGGTTACATGCAGCTCCCACCGATGCCTTGTACGAGTTGATCTCCGATACCATGGCCGAGGTCGTTAGTGATATTTCTCCTCAAGGGGGAGAATATTTGAGGAAGACACTAGACACCGAACAATATGGCTATCCAAATATAGCCATAACGAATGAAGGTGTTGTTGGAACTCAGGTAACAAGCCTCTCCGTGGGACACTGTTTACAACGCACATTACCAGCGTCGCATTTCGATGCTAGCTAGTTTTATCATAAGTTATGTCAGGTCTTGACCAACATCGTCGAGTCCTTTCATAAAACACACACACGGATAATAGGGAGTAAACGACTAAACATATCTGCTTTCGCGGCGAAAATTCGCAAGGTACGCCTCACGTCTGATTCTACTTTTCAATTTATGGGACGAGTCTTATACATGCTCATAGTAATTGTGTAGGTTATAGTGTCTCTCAAACTCTCGAGCCCTCAACATTACGTTAAGAGACCCGAGCCTATCAACGCGGTCGAGTATCAGAATGATATGAAACTTCGAGGAACCAAGTTTCATCAACGAGGATGCGTTACTGAGGTAACTGCAAGACGCTTATTGCATTTCTGGCAACTG
>NW_003207573.1:0-1443 GCF_000006405.1 Perkinsus marinus ATCC 50983
CCGTACATGCCAGATGGACATCCCTGAAATGAATGAAAGCCTCAAACAATAATCCACAAAGTGAGATTGGCATTGCCAACTTGGCAACATCGTCATCACTCACGGGGTTAGGCACGACGAAGCACATCCCTGATCGACACTCGGTCCGACCCAGTGCGGAGGCTGGGCAACTTCCCCCTTTCCCTCCTAACATTCTGATGCTATCGTCAGCTTCTCTCAAAGTCCTTCTACCGCATGATGGAGCACAGACGAATGCCACTACTTTCCCTCCACGACCCTGAGAAGAATACGTCATCACAGAAACGTCGAGGTGGGGGTTTACAATGCCACCAACAGCATTTTCGCCTCCTTGGCAGTAGCAGTAAAAGAGCATGCCCCTGCTGAATGTACATGGACCACTGGGGCGCTCGTACAATGGACCTGAAGCTCGTCAATTATATTGCCCTTCAGTTGGAGCATCCCACTCGAAGCAGCTGAGCTTTCGTATTCTCCCACGGCGCCATACCTATCGAGAAGGGATTGTTCCGAGCAAAGGAGTAGGGGAACTCACGGATCATTTGATATAGCCAACGATAGAGCGGTTTCATCATAAGCACAGCTACCGATGAATAGAGCAGCGATTAGAGTCAAGGAGTGGAGCATCGGGATGACTAGAGTAATCAACTCGCCTGATGAGTCTTGTATTATCGGGCGACTCGCGAGATCGCGACGCGACAGAATACTTACCCGGGGCAAGTTGCCCCTGTCTTGGCTCTGCCGAGCGAGCGGCTCCGAAAAGAAACACTCGCGGCCACACTAGCGTCTACTGTGCGGTTCAGCGCAGAGTACGGAGCCCTGCTAACGTGTGATCATGCTATACCGTTAGTATGATATCATTTCGTTACGGACCGTAACTTACGGTTCTACTGTATTACGGCTGTTATATTGCTTTGTGCGAATCATGGTCTTTGCATGCGTGTTGTCTATTATTCCTGCGTGAACGCGGGCGTGTCACACACGTTAGGTCAATAGCTGAGGGATAGTATACAGTATTTGTCAAGTGACAGAGATTGAGTTCAATAAGTTATTTATGGTACTGACTAGAAGTGGTAAGAGCTGTAATACTATGGTGGATTACACTGACCATCCTATACCCGTGTCTAGGATTGTTAAGGTCAGGAGTCATGCTTCTCGTAAGGTCCGTGAGAGGCGGTATGAGAAGTCAATTGAGTCTGGTTTGGGTTCGGGTTTCGGACACTCTGCTCACCATGCTTTGGATTGCATGGACAACAGTCCAGACCCTCGCGGAAGCCATAAGTATATCTCAGCACGAATCGAATAATCTCAAGTAAAGATCTTGGTATCATCCCCCGCATAATATGCGGCGCATATTTTGGACCCATATTTGTTATCCACTGATATGAACTCAAGACTGTTAAGACACTGAATCGGGCTTAGCAATGT
>NW_003213766.1:0-2221 GCF_000006405.1 Perkinsus marinus ATCC 50983
CTCACTGACACATGTAGTTGACGTATGCATATTTTCCACTCCGATAAGGCGAGTGAACTCGGAAAATATCATGATTGTCACCGACACATGTTGTTGACCATGTGCATATTTTCCCCCCACACTAAATTCGGAAAATACACATGCCGCCCAATTTTGAAACTTCTATAGCATCTCACCAACTAGCTCTCGACACATAGACGCGAGTCGTCTGGACCATTGCTGTCCCCCCATCTGTATCGAGCCACCACTGCCGCCGTGCAAAGTCTCTGGAGGGTTGATGCCGACACCAGACAACACATTTTCGCCACTACTCTGAAATGAGACGAAAAGTGTGGAAATAATTCCTCAATAATGTAATAATAGTTTTAAATCGCCAAACCCGGCCTATGTCGTATATTGGCCAAGACTATTGTGCGCCGTGACTACTATCAAGCGGAAAATGCTTGAAAAAGGCGCGTGCCTGGAATCGAACCCGCGATCATCACAAAGATTCCGATCTCCGTTTCTTTGTCTCCAAAACCTAGTCTATATATTCTCCATAATATCAGCTACACGGCCCTCTGGGTGCTGGTACGGCTCACCCCGCGTCTGACACCATAGCCTTCGAAGGACTTATCGTCGCAAAGCGCATCGAGTTTATCGATGATCTCGTATTCGGGCATCTTTTTAGCCTACAAGAGAGTCTCATGATGGGACTAATTCGTTTCGAATTTTAGCGAGCATCGGCAGCTCGCCAAAGCTGTAATATTCAAATAGTGGAGTTTCACCCGTGATACGAAAAAACACTAGTGAAAAACATATGTCACTATTCGCTTCGCATAAAACAATTGTGTGAATTCAATATTCGATCGCAGAAATATATACTATGATTTACATCAAGCATTACGCCACTTCACGTTAAACGGGTCGTGAAACTCCAGTAAACGCCGCCAACGCCTGGTACACGTATTTTTTCAGCGTCCTTCAAAAGCGCTCTATCGATATGATATGCAATCGCTCGACAGCCATCACATCGATACTGCCTCGGCAGAGCATCCGAATACATATCCTGAAAGGCGCTATTAATAGCAAAATCGACGACGATGCACCTCTCGAGTCAAACTGGGCGCTTCCAACTTGATCTGTTGCGTCGTTAGTGGTCGTTCACCCCCAGCTGATACCAACAGGCAAATCGCTGCTTTCACTAACCAGAACATCGAAACTGCAACGACTATGTTACTACTTCTACCCATTTACACGTATGTGCGAAGCTAATGACAAAATCCCCCTGGATAGATCAAGATAGAGATCTTTATAACTTCACTTCACTCGCCGTCCCATCAATACACTCACAACACAATTCTGCGAGTCGCAGGAACGTTGGTATTGTTATTTTTCGATATAATTACCACACGCATCAACTTCTCTCGTCTCCTCCTCTTCATAGTCTTCCTCATCACTCGATGAGTCGCTAGAGGGCATCATTCGCATCTTCCGATGGGCAGCCTCTTCCTCAAGGCTCCGCAAGAAGTCCTTCTCCGCTTCCTCAACTTCATCAGAGCTGCTACACGCAGCGTACAAGTCCAGCACGTCGCGATTCAACTCGAAGAACTCTTCTCCCCAGCCGAAACTTGCATTGAGAGTTTCCTCAGCGAAGTCCTTGTACCCTGTTATATACGCAGCTGCGCAAAGCGCCTCAGCCGTACAGAGTTTTCCACGTTTGCCGAAATTTATAGGATTCGCCGCGACTAGAGTCATCGGCAACAAACGATAATGATGAGGAGGAACCTTCATGCGCCTGAGAAAATGTGCATATGCTTTGGTGACTATACAAAAATTGTGAGAAAATTTCCGTGATTTTTGCACACTTCTACCCCGTGTACCAATTTCGGCAATTCAAAATACTCTATTAGTAATATTCTGAGCAACCAAAGGGTAGATTATGATATCAATACGTGTATCCATATTCTTACTGGAGAAAGCAAACACATATCCCAACACTACCATAAAAGACTCTCTTACTTCGGAATTTCATCGAGGCGATTCCAGGAACAGTTTATAGCGCCAATTCCGCTCTTCGCAACGATCTCTCGATCACCACCCGACAGATAGGACTTCCCCTCAGCAGATAAGAGGACGCCCTGAAAGGTCCGTAGACTTCATCGATTTCGATAAGACATTACTTGAAACGGAACATGGGGTTTCAACGCCTTGGCAGCACCTCTTTTAACCAGCCGCATGC
>NW_003209538.1:0-1547 GCF_000006405.1 Perkinsus marinus ATCC 50983
ATACAGAAACAATAGTGAAGTGGCCCAACTGTGGACAGTGTTGGAGGAATATATGTTCGCTTTCCTCAGCTGAGCTCATCAGTTTCCTCACTAACTATACAAGTTATTCCCGGACATGAAAATTTCTGTGCTGAAAATTCACCAAAATTGAAAATTTTCCAAAAGAAATTCTCAATTTTTTTCTTCTTTTCACCAACACATGTGTATATCTTCCCACACTGACTTTAGATCTCTTGAACTCTGCTTTGGCCAGACTTGCATCGAACAGAAAAAAGCAGTTGAACGAACAACTAGCCGTCGCGCTCTGCCAAGTGGTCTTCTTCTCAACATCTTCCTCCTCACCAGGGTAGTCTACTATCACTTTCAAATACCTGCGGTATTCACTTCGATGATAGTTTCTCTTTTTTTACGGGTTTGGCAGTTCAGTGCTTCCTTCAGGTCTTCGAAGTGCGTACACTGAGTGTATATCTACTTTGATTTTCCACTCAGTTCTTCCCATGATAACAAGCAATGTATAATACTGCAAATGATCAAATGCACGTGTCGGTGATGATATGGGAATTAATTTCATTGGAGTTTCACCACCCTAGTGATATGAAAAACATATTTCACGACTACTGCATATCACCGCGAATATCGAGTTTTCACCGAGTTTTACGCCACTTCGCGTAAAACGGGTGAAACTCCATTGCTTTTTCGCGCACCGCCGTATGCAAACTTCATTCGTTAGTGAAGGAACTCCTAGACTCAGCCGAGGAAAGCAAACATATTTTCTTACACTGCAGCACAACACACAATCGCGAGAGCTGCTCATCTTGCAGATTAACCAACACAGTGATGATGAGAACTCCTATTGTTAGTGATTTGCCCATTGAGGTAACACTACACTGGATATAATTGAATGCCTTCCAAGGCCTGCTCATACTTAGCCGACGAAGGCTATCTTCATCATAAGCTCAGTTGCGGGAATCCTTAAGCCTAGAGAGATACCTTGTGTTCTACGGGGGATTGGGACAGCGACAATGATGCAGCAGCATCTTACACTATCCTAAATAGTAGGGTTGAAAGCAAAATATCTGTGTCTCGCGATAGACACCAACCGCATCACACAGGGAGCCCATAATATTCCCGGGGGGAACTCATCAAATATTCATAGCGATGTTTACGTTGTTTATGCAATACAGTTTCACAATGATTCTCGAAAAACAACACACATTCCTCCATCTGCATATTAAATTGACACACACTGTAAAGACTATCACAACTTCTCGTATTCCGTAAGCATCTGCTACGACACAATTCGTGTCGTCAATTTCATACGCAAAGGTGACAAGCTTGCTTGTCCAATTCAACACACTGTTTTGAAACATAGGCAACCGAAACTAAGCACTCAAAGTTTGACCATGCAATGCAGCCACCATCTCTTGTTCTGGTTCGACGTTGATTATTATACTTTTGCCAGTCGGGTTGAGAGGGTCGGGGAATTCGAGGCGGCTCAGCTGCATATAGGGAAGCCCATCGCTGTTCTCTACAATATCGAGGCCCCC
>NW_003208619.1:0-1073 GCF_000006405.1 Perkinsus marinus ATCC 50983
AACCCTTGCAGTGCTCTTTCACTCGTTTTAGTCGAGATTCTGTGACCCGTAGGTCGTCGAAAAAGGGCTCCACTCCTCCATCTAAGTGTTCTTCCTCAAAAATGAAATCAATCACAGCTCTGAGAACTTTTGGAGCAATATGTACTCCGAAAGCTAAACGCTCCAATTCCCAGTAGGAAACGCCAGTGGTTCCATCTTCCTCAACTATCTGCACCCCTTGGTATTTAGCACACTCTGGTGCCATATGAATGCAAAGATATGCTTTTCGAATATCTGAGAGGAGCCAATTCTCTCGAAGCTTACCCTCTTTGCAGTAGCCTGCTCGCCATCGTCGGAGAGTGGCATCACAAGTTATGTGGTCTGTCTCATTGGGATACGATAACAAGCACCTATTGATTGGTTTGTAGTCAAGAACCGGTCTGACCGGCGTGCTTGTTTTATGTAACTGTTCCACGAGAATCATTGTAACTGTGGATGCCAAGTCTTCTTTTCGTGCTGGCTTAATATAGCCCTGCTCTTGCCAAAGGCGTAACTCTTCTCGCCAGAGTTTATGTGTTTCTGGGGGGTACTTATTAAATTGTTGTTTGTATACCGGTGGGCGATGCCGCGACGCGCGAGCTCTGGCTGCGTCGCTTTTCCATATCCAGGAACACTCCCAGAATTGAGAACCATCTGGACGTTTGTAACGGACTACACTGAAATCCCTTTGAATCTCCCCCGTAACTACGTGATGGCTACTTTGCGAGGTAATTGCAGACCCTAGAAGTTGTGCGTTTCTAGGGAGAGGTTGACTAGGTAGATATTGTTGATGATATCTTTCCGGCACGGACACAATAAAAGAGGGGTTACCTCCTTGATGTTGCCTGGAGGCAGTTATTTTCACCTGTCCTACTTCAGCCAGAAAGTCACATCCCAGAATCCCGTCAATCCTTGTTCCCGTCGAAGGAAACAGACTATCCCTGGCTAGGACATTGACGACTAAAGTCGCTCCTCTTACCAAGAGGGTAGTCTGATAACAAGTCTCGAATGAATCGTTTAATGTGTAATAAACAGTCTGTGCTGGGTAAAGGGTT
>NW_003212619.1:0-3947 GCF_000006405.1 Perkinsus marinus ATCC 50983
CGGTTCCGACAGGACTAGCTTTGGGCATCTCACTGAGACTTATCGTAGAGATTTATTACTTTGATGAGTCCAGTATATCGTACTGGTGCCACAGGGCATCGGATACGAAATATCTAAAAAGCTTATCGCTGATGGTGCCAAGGTCATCATGACTGCCAGAGATCAAGCCAGACTTGATGAGGCTGCTAGTAAGAAACTGCCGCCGCATCCACTCCTGTTAATTGTTAAAATGCTTAGATAAGTTGAAGCCGTTTGGCGCTGTTAAGCTCGATGTGACTGACGATGCATCAGTAGAAGAAGCGAAACGAGAGGTGGATCTGCAACTGGTTCGACTGCGACATATTATGTGCTACAGATATCACGTTTGGCGCCTGCTATTGACGGTCTAGTTAACAACGCCGGCATCGCCTATAGCGGTGACATTTTCGGATACGAAGAGGTGAATTCACGATATCATCATAAGTAGGTTATTGATTGCATGATCAGGCAAAGTTGACTATGGCAATCAACTACTACGGCGCTAAGCGTGTGACCAAGGCTTTCTATCCCCTCCTCGGTGAACACGGTCGAATCGTTAACGTCTGCAGCTTCATGGGTAGGTTGTGTCAGGTGAGTGTATGACGAGTCGGTCGAGGTCTCGGATTGGTCTACCGTCGTTAGGTTTCTGACTCCCTACAGAAGAGGTTTGCAGATCCCAACGCCACCGAAGAGTCGATCGACGCCCTCGTGGAAGAGTTCATCACCGGGGTCAAGGAGGGCGATTACAAGGAGCGGGGCTTCAGTAACAGTATGTATGGTATGTCCAAGTTGGCTCTCATCGCTTATACTAAAATATTGGCCAAAAAGGCCATGGCCGATTCTCGCAAGATAGTCGTCACCGGCTGCTGTCCAGGCTGGTGCCAAACAGATATGAGCGGGTGAGTTGCGTCTCTTATCGAGTAGTCTCCCGAGTTCAATTGATGGCTCTGGTCGACATGTTATTTGTTTTCATTCACAGCGGCCCCCGCACTGCCGAGACCGGTGCCCAAGTGATGGCTTGGCTAGCCGGTGAGGTCGAGTATGATCCCGAGATGAGCGGCAAGCTGTATCGTGATGAGAAGGAGTTCGAATGGCAGACCGGCAATCTCCTTTCTACGGGGAAGATGTATTGATTTTCTCGCTAGTTATTTGAGTTGCTAAATAATCTGGTTTCCTTTGAAGCAGTTATAATAATCGAGTAGCGTTACTATCATCTAATGCATGAACTAACGTGACGTACTATCATTGAAGGGATAAGCCAACGTGAAACCCGTCCTTGTTCACAACATGAGGTCCAAAAGAAATACAAGTGCTTAAAGCAGCAGATACTATCAACTCTCCAATATATACCCTAGATCGGATATATAATCAGGACATGGGATTATATCAACGCCACACGACGTGCGGCACACGACGATGTGTTGAGCGTACGACTTGCTTCATCGTTTCTGTCTAACAGACATTGTACTACTATAAGAGTCCAACCGTTGACTGGGCATTTCTAGAGTACTTGAGGCACTCTCGCTTCTTTATCTGGAACTAGTAACCCGACTCTGATTCGGGATGTTCTGAGTTGTACCAATGCGTTGTGTTCAGTTGCCATGATTTGTTAGTACTTCCAGGGACGAATAGCATGTCGCGCGTTACCGAATTTAAGTCATGTCAGATAGCATTACCAATACAAAGGATCGTTCCGACTAAGAGGAGATCATTCTTACTCGAAAACTCGAATTCCATGACTTACTGTATAGCCCATTGACTTAAACGCGGACGAGAGCAATACGGTTAAGGATTTCAAGATATGATCTCGAGAAAACGGCCATACCTAACCTGTAGTTGTCTCCCATAATGCTGAGTGGGAAAAAGTGATTGAGTAAGATGAAATAGTTTCCGAGAAGAACCTGAAGTCCTTCGTACAGCCCCGATAAATCAGACTGCACGAACTCATGAGACGCTCATGAGCGATCTACCACGCTACTCGAAAATTGTGAGGCCACCTTTTGGACATCTGCCAGAAGATGCTTCGATATGAGTACCATTCACAGACAATGTGAACGCATCTAGCTTGTCGTTGAAGGGAATCCTTTCCCATTCGGTCGGATTGAAGTGCATAAAGTCGGCGAAGTAGGTGAAGTTTGTATTAGTGGTATCCATGATTAGTGTGGTATTCTTAGCATCAACTGTCCAAGGAATGGTACCAGTCACGTTAACGCCCACCTTCCTGCCCTGTATGTAGAAGTAGAGTATCTGGAGCAAGTCTGGAGCCCATGTGTGGAAGAAGAGAGCCGCAGTTAGCTTCAAGTTCACGTCGGTGCAGTACTCCGACTTTGGTGGGAAGCACTGAACCATCGATGAAATGCCCAGAATGGCGATGATCTTCTTGAGGAAGGACATTGGGATAGAGTTATTGCGAGACGCTCGAACACTCAACTGACTTGAATGGTTCTTTCCTTAACGGCCAATTGGTAGATAAAGGGAGGACCCCTCATTGAGGGTCCTCAAGCTGCTAGCGGAAGACGTCACCAATTCGTATACGAGTAGCCTTTCAATGATTACGCATTCGTGCCCCTATACACAGCTGCAATAACTGCACTAATATGTAACAGAGCAGTGCTCCGCAAAAAAAGACCACATTACTTCGGTGAACTCTATCGTACGATTCCGACGTAGAAATCTATCACAACGGAGAGATGACCGAATACCAGAAGGTCAATCCAAGGACTGTTTGGATTGACCCTTGGCAATGAGCACAGTAGCTGGGTTATAAGAGCGCACACGTACACTACGTGAACAGTGACTGTGTGCTGGAATGAACCGTATATCATCTGATCGACCGGCCTGTAGCTTGTTGCCCGTACTAGCTATATCGCTGTTATGTAAATCAGCTCCGTTTGGCCGTTCGAGTCCCTCATCAATATTTACTTGAACCAGAGTACTACCCGAAAGGTAGAGTGCCTTGTGCTGGCGTTATATCCAGCATTGATCATACGCATGCGTGAAACCACCGGCGAGCACAATTTACATGTCACGATATTCCTTGAACTTCTGGAGACGCCTGAGGAGTCAGCAGCATGTCTCAAGTCAAGAGATGGTGCATACTGGTCCCGCTATCTATCTATCGCTATCCCGGGCCCGTTCCTCCCTCTTGATGCTGGGCACCTGCTTTACCCAAAGTCCCAATATATGCCATGATGGCATATGCGCGCTCCTAGGGTGGGGGGGGGGACTGGAAGAGCGCGTCTAAACCTCTCACGCACATTACGCAGGTGTGACCTGCCTACAGTGAAAGGGCTGGAAATAAGAAAGCTAAATTCAAACGAGCCGTGAAACATAGAGCTCTACGCTAACGGCTAGCCTCTCAAGTATGGTGAAAATGCCGGAGAGAAAATGCCGGTATGTTGGGTCGCACACGCTTCACTTATCGAGAGCGTGATTCCTCGTGTTGAAGTGTTGCTGATGGCCTGAGTTCAATCTATGGCTCGATTGATACGATGCGATATGACTCGAGCATGTTGTCGAATAATTAATATATCTATTGTTCCTGTTTAGCTCGCATGGATCGCGTCTTTCTCATGTGGAGAATGACGTATGAGGTGATAATGTATGGGATAATATCCCAGGGATATGCTACATTAACACACTACAGTAACATGGTGTGATACATCTTTGGAAGCACATCTTCGTTAAAGAATCTCCATAGGTTTGGGTTGTAACATTGCCGTAATGAATCACACACTTATGCAGTAACATTGAACCTCATATTGCGGTTTTCGTCCGAACCGGATGGCTCGCGGAAACCGTGAGACGGGCGGCCCGGCCGGGGCGGGTCTTCCCTTCTGGTCCATAAACTTGGGTTTTGGTTTTCATATTCATTCCATATGTCACGGTGTAGTCGAGGGCAGAAAAGTTTCTTTATTCCATCCCAATCC
>NW_003205800.1:0-1066 GCF_000006405.1 Perkinsus marinus ATCC 50983
TCTTGAGGGATACAAGCACCATCGTCGTCGCGCGCTGAGAGTGGTTAAGACTGTTACAATAACACTGTGCCCTCCCCTCGTCAACTGTGGATTCTGGGCAGGGTGGCGAGTAGTCGCGCTTGCATGCATGTAAAGATCGTGATAATATGGGGTCTGAGAGAACACAATGATATAGAAGTAACAATCTGCCAGATTGGATCTGGTTCACCATAGAATATAGTCCTCATGGGCGATTGAGTTTCTGCAGAGATGACTGGATGAAGATTCAACAATTCGGTTGATCCTGACGCTCTGAACGTCCCAAGAAAGACCCAAAATGCTTTCATAGATGATTGAAAAGAATGGCAACTATGTCAGTTATTCAACTACAGCCGAATACATACTATGTAGCGTAGGGTATCTACTCTCATAGCAAAATGTCAACGTTGAAGAAATCGTTTCATCGCAAGCCTAAGTTGAGTGCGATAGATCTCACGCCAAACTTCTCAGAATGCCACTCTTGACTCGGAACGTATCGGGTGTCCCAAATAAAATGTGCTTTGTCTGTAAGTCGTCAACTCTAAGAGTTCAACGAATTTTGAAGTGATAGCTAACTAGAAGGTACCTTTGAATTCTAGATATGATTTGGCTCTGTCGAGCTATGCACAATCAAATCACGCAAAATTGCTCAAAATCCATGCAAAAAAAGTTCAGGCCAATTTCTTGGTGATAAATCAAAGCGGTATGAGAAAATGCAGGAGTACCACCCAAAGGCTGGAACCCTAACTTAACTAACAGGTAGATAGATCAAGAAGTTTGGTCGTACTCGGCGAATGTCAGCGTCGACAGAATCATCGGACAATAGCAATTCTAGCACCATATTAATTTCACTCTGCTCACTTTAGTGGGGCACCACACTTGATAATGAGTTTGTACCGAAGACGGTTGAGGTCCACTCGGAAATCACGTTGACTCAAAGCAGTTCTACCTGAACGAAGGAACCGTTCAACGTGTTTTTCATCGTCGGCACTAGTGTCTCCTGATTTTATAGGTTACCTTCTCGCTCGTAATCTCCTCCGAAACGTCC
>NW_003208689.1:0-1039 GCF_000006405.1 Perkinsus marinus ATCC 50983
AATATTCACCATATGCTCAGCTAAGGGATCCTTTACCCAAGAGAGACTCATTGTGTGCTACGGGGGATTGAACCAGCTGCTGGTCAACAGCATCTTCCATGTTCGAGTAGTTATTCCCAACTGAGATTACACCATCCTCGTAGGAGAATCCCAAAATCCACCGTCCAACACGATCCATCATCAATCTCATACAACGATCATCGACAACATAAATAGACCGTCACGGGGGTATACTATGCTAAAGTATCACTGTTTGTCCTTCGCGTTAACAAATCAAGTATTCCATAACAGAGGACCAAACTACTACAGAACCTTCTCAGGTAATGTGTGTAAAAATTTGGTTTCGTGTACATGCGTTCAAACTAGCTCTCTGACCGGCGGAGTCAATATAGGATGGCTGCCGACGCCAATCAACCTCACCACTTCCCTTGGCATAATCAGCGCAGGTAGCGGGTGATCCAGCGCTGAATCAGCGCTGGTTCAGCGCTGGTTTTCAGCGCCGCTGAGAACCGGATGCGAAAGCCTTTCCGGGAAGTGCACTTACTAGGCCCAACAAAATAGATTTCCGATGTCGGACATTTACCCCAACTATTATGCATCTGGTCCCGTTTGATCACGCTATAGTATCATCCAGCTAGGCTGTAGCTATGTTGACATACATTTGCATATGAAGTTGGCACGCACTGTATATGTGTACACTCTCGCGTATGCTCCCGTATTCACACCTATCCCTTGTGATATGCCCGGCTCAACCGACAAGTAGCCTCGTCGATCTGGAACTATATCAACCACTGTCTCGAAATATGTTTGCTCTTCTCAACTGAGCTCAGTAGGTTTCCCACTAATCGTAGAACTTCATATGCGAATTTGTGTAGATGTGCACAGAAATCAACAAGAAGTTTCTTCAATTTCCTCACTAATTACACACATACGGATTCGGGTAGAATGTACTGAAATCGAGGTGAGTATCCCGAAATTCCTCAGATTTGTAAATTGTCACCAACACACGTAGTTACTATGTGCATATTTTCTACTACTA
>NW_003207437.1:0-868 GCF_000006405.1 Perkinsus marinus ATCC 50983
TCGTACACCATTTTTATGTCATCGCGGCGATGACAACATCACAGGAAAGGCATCAGCATAACCACAAACATCAGTGTGACTATGCGACATGAGTTGGCCCTGATTAAGGGATAATCACAAGACACACATGACATACCATAGTAATGTAGGACCCTTCCGTCACTCTACTCTCCCCAGCCTGGCTTTTATTCCATTTGTCCAACAGCTGCCCTTCCACAATAGTGACAATCTGTAAATCAGTAAGCACCCGTCCTCAATCAAAGCCCAGCCCGCCGAGCTGCCTGCACGACTCACCTCGAGGCAAGTCGGGCCTCCCATCACTGCTGCCCCAAGTAACGGTGCTTGATTCACAAAGCCGAACTTGTCGCCTGGTATCGTCTTCGTGAGTTTAACTCGAACCATTCTGCATGATGGAGCCGATGGTGGCTGAGACACAGAACAACTTACGACAACAAACACAATGATGATATTCCGCTAGTCTAGCAGCTCTTCGTCAGAAGTCAAGAGCTGTTCAGTAGGGACGCTCGACCCAGCTGAGATGAATATCTCAACAACGTACCGGCTACCTATCCCCTCACCTTCAAAAACCATAGTATGGGGAGCCACAGGGGACGGAATGCTCGGAATAGGAGAATCCAACGCCTTCAAAGGGAGTGTCGGATTTACCGTAGCTGCAGCCTGGGCGTCTCTGAGTCGAACATGGCGGATTACATATTATACTCTGTCTTGCCAAACCCCCGATACTTCCTGTTGTACACTCACACCTAAAGCTACTGAGACTACTGCTATCACCTCCCACTCACCACTACAATCATAACAACTATACTGGAATGAATATGTTGTTATAATATGTTTATCACTTGTGTTT
>NW_003204509.1:0-1356 GCF_000006405.1 Perkinsus marinus ATCC 50983
GCGTCGTGTTCAATATGGATACTCACCTGATACCGACCCTCATGGCGGACGGACCAACAAGTTCGTCACACGTGCAGATATCGAAAATCTTGCTCTCTTGCAGTTCTCTAACGGATCGATCAGTCGTGGAAATGTGCGAATTGATTTGGTCGAACTACACTCACAAGAGCTTACTATGCATTAACTACTAGGCTCGTATGACGCCTTCTTACAATGCTCATCGAGCCAGCTTGGAATAGGTTCAGCTGAACCGAAACAATGGCTCGCTGAGACCCAGGTTCGAATCACCCTCGCGGTATCTTCGAGTTGTGCAGTTTTCCAGTGGATCGTTCGTTCGATGTCTTCTCTCAAGAAGAGCGTCATGGGCATTTTCGACCGCTGGAAAGCTTCCACATGCAAGGCTAACCTGCAGGTGGAATCATCTCGCCTTTCCTGCCCTATGATGATTGGTCTTTTTCAGCTGGCGGGCAAACGGTGCACACTACAGCGGAACAAAGTGATAAAGTCTCAGCGGGTGGCCGAGCGTGAGATAGCGGAGATGCTCCGACAGGTAGTATGATTGGATGTGAATCCCCTTATCGTGGTGGCTCTATAGGGGCGAGAGGAAAAGGCTCGGATCAAGGCTGAGCAGTTGATCGCTAATCAGAAATTAGAGAGCGCCTATGATATCCTGGAAACGCACTGTGAGCTGCTTTATACGAGAATCCAATACATTGATCAGTCGAAGGTGATAGTAGACTAGAGAGTGTTGTTATGATGCGTTTTAAAGGAATGCCCGCCCGACCTTATCTGTCCGGTCGCCACGTTAATCTATGCGGAGAAGCGGTTGACGGTTCCAGAGATGGCCAATTGTGTGAGGCAATTCGACTTGAAATACGGTCGTACTTGGTGCCAACAACATATAGATAATTCCACTCAAGATGTAGCTCCAAAGCTTGTGGGTAATATGAGAAGACGATGTGAGGGAATTATGGTATGGTATGTTCTTTCTAGGCCTTCTGACCATAGCACCGCCGAGCGAGAATATGGTGCTAGATGCATTAGAAGAGATAGCCACCAAGTTTGATGTGAGCCAGATGTGTTGCTGCCTGGAAACCTTTTTCAGGTGGAATGGGAGCGTCCGCCAAGTATTGAGGAGAAGTTAGCTGCGGCTCCTGGAACGTTGAATGTCTCGGTCTTGCCTCCCTCCCCGATATCAACGACCCCGCTCGCGAATATTACGCAGAATCAACAGCAGGTCTCTCCTAGTGCGAGTGAACCTACTGGTAAGGCCGCAGGTCGATTGGCGGAGCGAAGCTATGGGAGTTGTCAGTTTTACCGGAGTCGGCTTCGAGCCCGGAAAAGGACACTAGCGGT
>NW_003206907.1:0-3080 GCF_000006405.1 Perkinsus marinus ATCC 50983
TCTGACAATGAACTGTCGCGAATCACGACTCGTGATATAACTCAACCTCTCCACCACTTCGAAACTCTTCCACAGAAACATATCATCGTGCACTGGTTCGTTTGGAAACATTGCTCTGTTTCGAGCTACTCTCACGACTCCGAACGATGTCCCGAGTCCACATGTCGCTGGGAAATGTTCTAAAAGCCGGTTGCCTACCACTTCCTCTAGCTTCCACCCCGCCACGCTTCCACGGTCCGGCGGATCCGCTAGCTCCGTTTACAGCTGATTTCCTCAAGTATTCCGCCATTTCAACCATGCAGCCTGTGCTCTTCGCCCAATGAACCCAACGAGCCCAGTCCCCTTCGGTATCAGCAGACAGGGTCTTCACATCTCCGAAAACAACCAAGCCCCGCTTAGCTCTAGTGAGCATCACGTTCATCCTCTTGGGATCTCCAGTAAAACCAATATCGCCGTCCCGATTGGATCGGACTGCGCTGAAGAGAATAAGCTCTCTCTCGCTTCCCTGGAAAGCATCCACTGTATTGATACTGATTCGCCCGACGCTCTCACGAGGCAGACGATAATCAGACTCTAACATTCTCTCAATCTGCGTCTTTTGTCCGCTGTACGGCACAACTATACCAATGTCGCCCGGCTCCATCCCCGCCTCGACGGCCACCACCATCGCATCGATCACCGCCTTGGCCTCGGCTCGGTTGGAGAAGCTCGTCCCCACTCTCGTCTCTCCACCACTCAATGCGTCAATATTCACCAGACACACCTGGACGCCGGACGCAGGCCAGTATAATCCTGGGATTTTCGCCCGCTCTCCGACTTCACTGTGAAGTCGGCCTTCGTAAAAATTGATATTAGAAAACTCAGCGATGCTGGGGTGCATTCTCCGCTGTACGTCAAGCAAGTGAAGTCTGCCACCAGACTCCAAAACACGCTCGAACAGACTCTTTCCCAAGCCTCGATCCGATGCAGCTGTCGAACATATAGTTGCCGACAGTTGCTTGTGGTCACCTGAGAAAGAGAGCCAACTCTACCGCCAATCAGCTCATTCAGCAGATGGGATGTGCTGGGACCTCATCACGTGCAAAGAGATCGCTGTTAAACTCGCTAGAAAGAGCAAAACTTACCTAATAGAACACAGCGTTTGGCACCCCGTGCCAGAGGCACCAACGTCGCTGGTTCAGTCGCTTGAGTGCACTCGTCAATGACGACCGAGTCGAAAGTAAGACCGTCGAGCATTTGGTGACCGCTCCCGATGCATGTCGCCACCAGCACTGGAAACCTAGTATATACAATCGAACGCACATTGCAGGTGTGATGATACAGAGTGGAGCCGAACATTTCCGAACGACATCATTAGAAATTTTCCTAACCTGTTCACGGCAATCTTGTCCATCTGTGCCCGCAAACCGGGCAAGCGGCGGAATTGATCGAGCTCCACAGCTCTTTTATATTCCTTCACTATCGGATGGCCTGAGAAAAGAGAACAGAATCAGAACTCTCAAGAGCTGACTGAGTATGATGATAGGAAGTTTCTATCATCATGCTCAGTTCCTATTAGGAACCAATTACTCCAACGTGGAGGGACAGTCAATTCAAACAACAAAATGCGCAAAGTAGCAAAACATGCTCCGCTCTCTCCGTTCACTATGCAATTATTTGTCATCAAACCCAAAGAAGATGACTCTATTTGAATTAGACCAGGAGATGGACTTACTTTCACTGGCTTAGTTCAAACGGGAGGGCATAGTCGATACACCACTATGCAAGTTAAAGTTTCACAAAAATCTGGTTTGGAACACACTTCATACCACCGAAGCGTTCCAAATACTTCAATGCCTATTGCAATGCTAGTGTTCACACTTGATCTCTCCGCTGACGCATCAGAGGCTATCAGGACAGTTACTCGTTTGCAAATGAACGGAATTTCTCACCCATCACACACTGAACGTCTGCGCACAAGAGTATATACAACAGAGCTTACCTCCAAGATAGTGCTCCACGGTCTCAGATAAACCTAGATCCTGCGAATCGAGCATCCGTCCAACTCTGTAACACTCGACGCCGTGTCTCTCGAGATGGTTGCGAGTATTGTCGGCCGCAGCATTTGAGTCCGCTACCACAAGAACACGACCTGAATCACCCACAAGCATCATCAATCGTCCTTGTCAGCTACTCAAAGACCAGGCAAGCCAAGACTAATGCAATGCATCATCGGAGTTCACAGTCGAGACGTCGTTTACACAGCAACGCATGAGGTTGCGTGTTAATTTCAAGCTAGACGGTCAGCGCTTCACTATCAATATAAGAGCACAACACTGAGCTCACCCTCGTCTCTTTGAAGAAGTTTCTTTTGCTTCAACGGTCGAATTTTATTCCGTACCCAATGCTTCACGATGGCAACAGCTGTATAGGTCTTGCCGGTTCCAGGTGGCCCTTGAATCAACGTCAAAGGCACATTCCAGGATCCGTTTACCTGAGAAAAAAGTAGCGCGCGCCCATTTGATCGATTGTAATGTCCACACTGACTACTCACCACATTTTTCTGGTTTTCAGATAAGGGCATACCCAAATCAGGAAGGTCTTCGGTGGGAGGCTCGAACGGCGGCGCCGAGCGGAGCAACGCATCTCGCATCGACTCGTCGAAGCGGAACCTTACACGGTTTTTCAAATTCAACCGAGATACTATTTCCATACGATTAATTCACTACTCACCCTGTATATGCAAATTTCCGACAGGTTCTCATATGTCTCGAAAAAAAATCACACATTTTCTCACAAGTCAGAACTCAGCCGTGCCTTGAAGGTTGGGAAACTACTCCTTACCTCTCAAGCTGTACAGTCCCCTTCAACTTGACGTTCGGCTTGATTGCACCGAAAAGACTGTTATCACAATAGGGAACTTCATACAGCACTCGAAGGGCCTCACACATCCTCGAATGACTAAAAGAAGGACTACGTCATGACGATCGTAACTCCACAACTCTGGTCACCTCACGTTGCTGTCATCAAGTGGGAGACAGCTCAGCTCCGTATTAGATAGTATACCACACTCTCGTGACTTCGCTTCAAGCTCGGCTTCC
>NW_003213266.1:0-1006 GCF_000006405.1 Perkinsus marinus ATCC 50983
GTCATCGCTCATGTTTCCTTTTCGTAGGATGAGTACCACCTCAATATTATGGTGAAGTCGACGCTCATCCTCATCTACATCGAAGGAGGTCGCCGGGCCATACCACTCCTCCGACACTTTCCGAAGGTAACACCCCGACAGCATCATAATGCTCTCTATCTTCCCCCTCAGGTGGAGGAGGTTACATGTATTACAGCACCGTACGCACCCCGGCCCAGTCCAGCCTGCCTTCGCCACTCAACTGTACGACCCCCAGCGGCACCGCTGCGAGCACAGCCACCCGAAGCAAGACTCCCCTCTACATCAGTGACCACCTGCCTGATGTCGTTACCACACCTCCGTCTCTTCCAAGACAACAACCGGAGGACTCCTCCGATATCACCCGTACGTTGTCTGTACCTTCCCTTTCGAGGAATCCAAAATTCTCAGGTTTCCGCGGCCAACTCCGCGAACTAGGTGTACACGATCCGCAAGAACAACTGGTCACCGCTCGCCTGTTGATAACCACCGCTAAAGGAGTCGATGAGCTTTCTCGAAGACTCGGGAGGCCCGTTGTGGGGGAGCTCATGCAGTTGTTGCTTTCTTCGGAGAGAGCACTGGGAGAAGGGGTGAGCTCAGAAACCTCCATGCCTCACCGAAAACTTCGTCAGTTTCGGATTGTTAGGAATTATAAAGTTTCACTCCCTGGAAAAAACTGAGAAATCGATGTGTTGTTTTTATTTTATAATAATTCATCATTCGAGCGGGTCGCTCAATCCAAGGCTGTTGTATGCGTATGACGTGGTCCCATTGAACTCTCTCAACGAACATACCTTTACCATCTATAGGCAGTGTGGGAATATATAATTGCTTTCCTCAACTGAGCTCATCACAACATTATGAAAATCCACGCACAATTTCAGGTAGGAGTGTACAAAAATCAACGATAACCTCCCAAAATTTCCTCATAGTTTTCATATTTTTACCAACACATGTAGTTGACTTGTCTGAAGGTATCGATTTTTGG
>NW_003213056.1:0-952 GCF_000006405.1 Perkinsus marinus ATCC 50983
CGACCACCACAAAGATGACTACGACTACGTCCAGTAGTACATACCCACCATGCCCGACTACCACTACCCCATATCCTACAACTACAAAAACTACTACGATCACCACAAAGATGACTACGACTACGTCCAGTAGTACATACCCACCATGCCCGACTACCACTACCCCATATCCTACAACTACAAAAACTACTACGACCACCACAAAGATGACTACGACTACGTCCAGTAGTACATACCCACCATACCCGACTACCACTACTCCATGTCCCACTTACCCGACAACTACTCCATGTCCTACTTACCCGACAACTACTCCATGTCCTACTTACCCGACAACTACTCCATGTCCTACTTACCCGACAACTACCCCATGTCCTACGTGGGCGGCAAAAAAGTCATATCCGACTCCTTACTGAGTCACATTCTTCCTCGAGGATATTCGGTAAGATTCCCTAGCCGCATCCATTCTCATTCTGAGTTTTCAAGCTATACGATTGGCTGAGTTTGCCCAAGGACATGGGCTGACCGCCTTTGAAGGTTCGCGTAGTAGTTTATTTTGCGGCGAAGGCTCGGAAGTTCCCCTCTTACTACACGGGTCTTCTCAAAGGTACAGTTCGGCTTGCGTTCCTTCAAAATGAAACTAAGATGTATGTCGCGAGTGATGGCAGTTGTGGCATATCGGCCCCATGGACTATGCGCCAAATGATATCGAACATTTTAGCCGCGAACGAAGATGCGTCTCATAGTGCACCCATGGAATTATCATGTTCGCGCCCCCTTTTGAGCGTCAGATAGTTCCTTACCATTAATATAAATATTGAGGCATCAGTTCAAGTGAAGTGTCTGAGGTTGAGACGAAGAGCTGGTGGCAATGCGCACAAACACCCAATGCATGACAAAGTCGTTACAACACACGACTGCACGGTGTAGTCTACACTATGTCCCGACGAGA
>NW_003199955.1:0-1897 GCF_000006405.1 Perkinsus marinus ATCC 50983
ACCTCGCTTCTGAAAGGTCTCGGATTTCAATACAACACCAGTCAGGTATATAGACTGACAGCTATGAGGTTCGAACCCACGCCCTTTCGGACTGGCGCCTTAAGCCAGCGCCTTAGACCACTCGGCCAAACTGTCGGTAAGTGCTTCAAAAATCATAGCGGAGAAGATGCGTTACACTATAGGACATGACACAAAAACGGTTCCGAACCGTTCCCGCGGAATGCGTTCTTCATCAAATCACACGAAAAGAAATTTCTAACAGCTGTGGGATACGAACCCACACCCTCTCGGACTGGCGCCTTAAGCCAGCGCCTTAGACCACTCGGCCAAACTGTCGGTAAGTGATTCAAAAATTATAGCGGAGAAGATGCGTTACACTATAGGACATGACACAAAAACGGTTCCGAACCGTTTCCGCGGAATGCGTTCTTCATCAAATCACACGAAAAGAAATTTCTAACAGCTGTGGGATTCGAACCCACGCCCTTGCGCACTGACGCCTGAAGCCAGCGCCTTAGACCACTCGGCCAAACTGTCGATAAGTGCTTCAAGATTCATAGCCGAGGTGATGCATCGCTCTGCCAAACCAGAGGACACAAAAAATGGATTGAACGGTTTCTGCGAGGTGCGATGGCACAATATCGATCAAAAGGTTTCGGTCTTGCACTACCTCGCTTCTGAAAGGGTCTCGGTTCTTAATATAAGACCAGTCAGGTATATAGACTGACAGCTGTGGGAATCAAACCGACACCCTTGCGAACTGACGCCTGAAGCCAGCGCCTTAGACCACTCGGCCAAACTGTCGGTAGGTGATTCAAAAATCATAGCGGAGAAGATGCGTTACACTATAGGACATGCCACAAAAACGGTTTCGAACCGTTCCCGCGGCATGCGTTCTTCATCAAATCACACGAAAAGAAATTTCTAACAGCTGTGGGAATCAAACCCACGCCCTTGCGGCCTGATGCCTGAAGCCAGCGCGTTGGACCACTCGGCCAAACTGTCGATGAATTCTTCAAGATTCATAGCCGAGGTGATGCATCGCTCTGCCAAACCAGAGGAGACAAAAATGGGTTGAACGGTTTCTGCGAGGTGCGATGGCACAATATCGATCAGAAGGTTTTGATCTTGCACTACCTCGCTTTTGAAAGGGTCTCGGTTCTTAATATAAGACCAGTCAGGTATATAGACTGACAGCTGTGGGGTTCGAACCCACGCCCTCTCGGACTGGCGCCTTAAGCCAGCGCCTTGGACCACTCGGCCAAACTGTCGATGAGTGCTTCAAAAATCATAGCGGAGAAGATGCGTTACACTATAGGACATGACACAAAAACGGTTTCGAACCGTTCCCGCGGAATGCGTTCTTCATCAAATCACACGAAAAGAAATTTCTAACAGCTGTGGGATACGAACCCACGCCCTTGCGGACTGACACCTGAAGCCAGCGCCTTAGACCACTCGGCCAAACTGTCGATGAGTGCTTCAAGATTCATAGCCGAGGTGATGCATCGCTCTGCCAGACCAAAGGGCACAGAAATGGGTTGAACGGTATCTGCGAGCTGCGATGGCGCAATATCGATCAGAAGGTTTTGGTCTTGCACTACCTCGCTTCTGAAAAGGTCTCGGATTTTAATACAACACCAGTCAGGTATATAGACTGACAGCTGTGGAGTTCGAACCCACGCCCTTTCGGGCTGGCGCCTTAAGCCAGCGCCTTAGACCACTCGGCCAAACTGTCGATGAATGCTTCAAAAATCATAGCGGAGAGATGCGTTACACTATAGGACATGACACAAAAACGGTTTCGAACCGTTCTCGCGGAATGCGTTCTTCATCAAATCACACGAAAAGAAATTTCTAACAGCTGTGGGATACGAACCCACGCCCTTGCGGACTG
>NW_003203162.1:0-3998 GCF_000006405.1 Perkinsus marinus ATCC 50983
AAACACTATGGATTTGACTCAAACGGTTTGACTGAGTTAGACTGTGACAAATCCTCAGCTGGAGTCTCGGTTGAAACGATCCTCGAGAATTTCGTGGACGACTCCTGAGTTATGCATACAAGACTCCTATCGAAATTAGATTTCTTCAATTAACTCCGACACACAGCGAAATCAGAGTACATGAATCATATCTAAGAGTCCATAATATAACTCGTCGAAAATAGCAGGTGATAAGCCTTTCTAATTGACAAATCAACATCATTGCTTCGGATCTACATTGGGAGGGGAAAAATGACGTCGAGACTAAAAAACAGATTGCGTTCTTGATACAATCAATGAAAGGAGAGATAAAATGAAGCCTATGTCCGATCTGACTCAAGAAGTGCCAAAACGAGTTTGGACTGGCTGATTTGGTTAGGCTGGGTAGTAGAGTTAGTACGACTGGGAACCGAATCGTCCAGAATAACCTCTCACAGGGTGAGGTGAAATCTACCACTAACAACTTTCTTCGCATTACATAATTATAGAGAAACTCTTGCGGTGACATTTACTTGCTCGTCAACAACGTGATGCACTAGTGAAATAGACCAAACATCCACCTTTAATGAAGTTGCCACGAGCCAGGCGACGAATTTCAAGGACAGCATAATCAATAGGCTCGGGGCTTAGCCTAAGACTCTTAGGTCACGAACAGATCTGGTAGAATCCAGTCCGGGTTCGGCAGCATTGATGATGACGGGTACCAACGTATTTCACACACATATGGACGGCTAATGGAGTGCCCACAAGTAAGATCAACGTTTTCAAACCGAACTGCTGTCTTCTCGCCTAGCAATGATATTGTGTAGTTTCCCTTTACCAAGGGAGCGAACAACAGTAATTCGTCCTTGGCAAAATCAATCATGTAGAAATCCAAGGAACTAAGAATGAACCAAGCCGCCATCTCACCGTTGTCTTCATCTCCTGACTATACATCAGGGGAATCCCCTGATGGATCCCCTGAGGGGATCCATCAGGAAGTTCTACTGTAGAACCGTTCTACCATCTGAGTAGTATACACCCTCGTGACGAGGGCCTCGTCGGCAGCCGACCGTATCTTGCGTTCTGCGAGTACGTTGTCTCTCATCCCTGATCTGCAACAAATTGTGACCGTATTGACCAAATTCTTCACTTGTGAGTCCTAACTCGTTCTCTTCGTGAATCACACCGCGGTTATCACTCGTGTTACACGAGTCGTGTAAACTGGACAGTGTCCAGTGGACACACCTGTTCACTAAAGTGCCTTTCAAAGTGCTCACAGGCTCTGAGTGCACCGAGTGCTTTCCGCCCACCATACTTCGTGATGAGGAAGTCCACGTTGAAAGGCGCATAAAAGCGATACTGACTTGCCAAAGCCTCAGTAAAGAACTCAGCTGACCGCGATGACGGGTCGAACGCATGCTCTCAGTGTTGAAGGACATCTCCAGGGCATTTTGAGCTCTGCTATAGAGGACACCAGCATCAAAATAGTGTCCTAATTTGAACGCTGCTGCTACAATCACAGAGTCGGCCTCGGCGAAATTAAGGATTCTCGATACGACCTCGGACACATTTGATTGAACAGGAATGTATCTGAAATCAATGATTTCATATTCACCAAGGAGTCTCGGGAACAGCATAGCTCGATAGAAACTGGTATAAAAAGTTCTCAAAAATTTACTGTTTTGCTGTACTGTATCATAAGTAACCAGACTTAGGCGTGTTTGCCATACGTCTTCACCTTCCCTCACGAAAATATCAAAGTTCTTATACAAAGGTAACTTCCTCGCCAAATTTACTTGAGCTTGTTCATCAGAAATAAAAGAAGTAGCGATACTATCGCTACTTCTTTTACGTCCCCATGCGACTCGTCTACAATTTACGTCTTCACCGTGTGTTGGAGATCTTGCTAAACATGAGGGTCTTTTGACGCACGACTATATCCATGTAGCTTGAAAATATCGATATTCTATCAATAAAAAGCTTCATCATAAGACGCCGCGCAACAGTGATCGTTCTCCACTATCGGATATGAATCGTGACTGATCCCCGGGCCGTTCAGACCTAGAGTTACTGAACTTCCTCCTCTTGGCGAGAGTTTTCAACAAGGTTTCAGTTGGTTTGCCTCGGCTCAGGGAATGCGAGGTAGCAGCTGATCTCGAACTGGCCTCAGTAGAATGCTAAACCAAATGCCACAGGTCATTCTATCATTGCATCAAGCCTCTTCGTTTCCACCCGTATTGAGCGACTAAGGCGATTGCCATTCAGAAGCGACTGCCTCGTCTCTTCCGAAGCGGTGCACAATGCTCAAGGTTCGGCAGGGAGTCCCTTCAAGGGACATCGGCTTCTACCACTAAAAGCCACTAATCAGCTCTGAGAAGAGATCGGGGAAGAGAGAACAAGCACTATTCTACTTAACTCGTCAAAGGCTAAGCCTGAGATTTCACGTTTTTTTGTCAGAAGCGGGTGTTGGTACAGACTGACTCGTGCAGTGTTGTGAACACTTATCACTGGCTGGGCAACTTACGGTTTTTCTATCAAAAAGGACTGCTTGGGGAGAGGTCGGGTCTGCCATGATCGTGCCATTTCGACGGCTAGATGGCGTTTTTCGTATGTTATTGGCGATACTCAGGGCATGTAATGAACAGTCTTCGAGAGAGCGCCTCAACCGAAATCACTGGCCCATCCTTCCCATTTTCTACATGATAGAAGGTTTTTACGATTTTTGTATCAAAAATACCCGTGGGGACAGATTGGAGTGACTGAAATCCAGCAGCGCCCCAACTGCAAGTTTCCCGGGAATGAGTCAAACTCCTTGCAAGAAAGCTCCTCGTAATGTGCAAGCCGCCAACGAGACACCGCCCATGCTAGAAGTCTACGACTGGAGCACGTGGGATTGGTACGCGACCGACGACTATGGTCCGGACTACCGGAGTTTTTCGCCCGTGTCGGCATCATCTCCGGTGAGAGAGGAGGGACTGAAGGATAATTCAATAGGCGAAATCGGGGAGAGTGCAGTAAATGAGACTAGCTCGGTGTCATCTTGACCAGCTCATAACGAGGCCTATGATATTCCAAGGTGTTTTTCAACGCCATTTCAGGCTTACCACATTCCCCATAGCTACAGTTACTGTAGTACAGTACAGAGTCTGTACTGCAGACTGTACTGTGAAGTGACTACACCAGCGAATGCCCGTCTTGTTGTGTTTCTTTCTACATGGTCTTGCAATGCTGTTGGACTCCTCCTTTGTTCTGGCTTTGCAGCCTTGCTGTAATGAGCTCGATTTTATGGTCAGGCTGTCCAGCCTGGACAGTCCAGGACAGCCGCCCCACGGCGTGGCTCGACATCGGGAAGACTAGTTTGTGTTTCTTCATTTAACCAAGCTACAGATACTTGTGCAAACAGACTCAGTAGAGTTATAGGTGGAGAGATTCTTTGACTTGACAACGCTGTCAGTGTCAGTACATGCTGACCAAAGCTGGCGAGAAGGGGCATCAGCAGGGTTACTAGGAGGCCGTGGGTATTGAGACTAGATGAGAAGACTATAATGTACAATACCCCACAAGCAGCCACGCCAGCGGTTCAATATTAGACTCTTCGCACTGCCTACGGGCAATATGTTTAATACATGGAGCATCAGTGAAGAGAATTGTACTGATAGTTACTCATATACTGATCTTTTAGTTGCACCAAATTAGCGATGAAAGTAGGGCATGCAGCTATAGCAAAGGTTTCATACAAATGAATGAGTTATTTTGAGACTGGTGATCTGACTGAGGACCGTTGAGGTATTGGTCTTGTGGAAAATCAAGTCCCAGTTGACGGAGTGCACACACTACGATAATTCACGCATGAGATTCGCGTGAGGTGCCGGTGACACCAAAGTCATAGGTAGTTGTGATACCGCATTGAATGCGACGCATTCTAAGATTATGATCACCCGTCGCATATGCGGACAACACAATTATTAAACACCGAG
>NW_003215389.1:0-990 GCF_000006405.1 Perkinsus marinus ATCC 50983
AACAAGTAGTCTCTGCTCGACTCCAACGATTAATCCAGGTTCCACATACCAAACCTCAGAGCCAGTCCTTTTCCCGAAGTTACGGACCTATTTTGCCGACTTCCCTTATCTACTTTGTCCTACGGACCAGAGGCTTCTAACCTTGGAGACCTGATGCGGTTATGGGTACGATCGAGAGTGCGAATAAATCTATCCCTCGGATTTTCAAGGGCCAGCGAGAACACTCCAGACACCCTGTTAGACAAGGTGCTATTCCAGTTCGAAAACCCTATCTCCAGATGATCTGATTCCAGGGTAAGTCGAACTGTTAAAAAGAAAAGACAACGCTTCCTGGGGTCCCCTATGGCGTGTCCGAGTTCACTTGTGTTGCCACATATTATCCACGTCTCGGCGCTGGAATACTAACCAGCTTCCCTTTCGAGAAACAGAGCCAAAGCTCCAATCCGATGGAATTTAACCTGTCTCTCAGGATCGGCTAACCCATGTCCAAGTGCTGTTCACATGGAACCCTTCCCCACTTCGGCCTTCAATGTTCTCTTATTGAATACTTGCTACTACCACCAAGATCTGCACTGGAAGCTGTTTCACTCAGACTCACGTCCAAGCTTCTTCACAACCCCCACGCCCTCCTACTCATTGTTGCCAATTATCTTGCAACAATGGCCCGGTATCGGTCACTCGCTTCAGCGCTATCCATTTTCGGGGCTAGTCGATTCGGCAGGTGAGTTGTTACACACTCCTTAGCGGATTTCGACTTCCATGACCACCGTCCTGCTGTTAAGATCGACCAACACCCTTTGTGGTATCTGATGAGCGAGCAGTTTAGCACCTTAACCGAGCGTTAGGTTCATCCCTCATCGCCAGTTCTGCTTACCAAAAATGGCCCACTTAGAGTCGTCTCATTGACCCCAATAGTTCAATTAAGTAACTACTGGATCTTGCCCATTTAAAGTTTGAGAATAGGTCGAGGAGTTACTTCCCCGGACCTCT
>NW_003206591.1:0-1207 GCF_000006405.1 Perkinsus marinus ATCC 50983
GCGTTCGTGAAGTCCAACAATATGACTAGTACCAGTACATAGCTGCGAAGAGCAGTTTGACATTAATTATGGTCAATTGTATGTCTTTTAGCGTCTTCAAAATACCCAGAACATACAGCGATCAGCATATCAGGAGTTGGAGAATGCCTTGGGGAAGAGCTCTCGAAGCCCGTTGGCAACGGGGAGCACTTTAATATCGGAAGACACCAAGGGTGGAAATGGATACGTGCCTGGCTTGATTTGGATGGTTCTGTTCAGGCGGCACACGAGAGGCGTCGGCCCCTCAAGTCAAGGATGTTACTGCATGATGATTCTTACGTGAATGTAGCTCGAATAATAAGTGGATGTTGTGTTCATCTGAGGCGGGTAGTATCAATTGAGAAGACGTCACGGACTCGAGGGAGTTCAGAGGCGCGGACGATGTCCGGTACGGTTTTTATCCCCCCTTGTGAGGAGGGCTGTTCACTTGCGGTTAGCTTGACGTATTTGCAGTGATTGAGTAAGCTATCGTTAGCATCGCAAGGTTAGTTAGTTGCAGAGCGAGTAGGGCTATGTATTGCAATTCGGGTCATTTCGAGCATGCGTATGTTGCGAGTTGTTGTCAATGATCATGATGTTATTAACCTTTGGCATAGCGGCCCTATTCACAAGATAGATTCCTGAATGTTATTAACCTTTGGCATAGTGGCCCTATTCACAAGATAGATTCCTGAATGTTATTAACCTTTGGCATAGTGGCCCTATTCACAAGATAGATTCCTGAATGTTATTAACCTTTGGCATAGTGGCCCTATTCACAAGATAGATTCCTGGATGTTATTAACATTTGTCGTAGTACCCCTGTTCACAAGATAGATTCCTGAATGTTATTAACCTTCGGCATAGTGGCCCTATTCACAAGATAGATTCCTGAATGTTATTAACCTTTGGCATAGTGGCCCTATTCACAAGATAGATTCCTGAATGTTATTAACCTTTGGCATAGTGGCCCTATTCACAAGATAGATTCCTGAATGTTATTAAGCTTTGGCATAGTGGCCCTATTCACAAGATAGATTCCTGAATGTTATTAACCTCAGGCATAGTGGCCCTATTCACAAGATAGATTCCTGAATGTTATTAACCTTTGGCATAGTGGCCCTATTCACAAGATAGATTCCTGGATGTTATTAACATTTGTCGTAGTACCCCTGTTCACAAGATAGAT
>NW_003201275.1:0-1513 GCF_000006405.1 Perkinsus marinus ATCC 50983
ACATAGGAGGATGCTGTTGGGATGATTGGTGATGACCTCATTTGTTTAGATCAGTCGAGTGGTGAACTATCTTCATCGGACGCTAAGTCGTAGTCGAGGTCAGCCTCGGGCAGCAGAGGGTCAGGGTAGTGGGTGGGGCGGGGGAATCATCCAGGAATTTATAGTGTTCCTGGGAACACATTCTTCGAACAGTTGCCGATGTGGATGTCATCACAATAGGGACATTTTACTCATCGTTTTAAGCCCTGACGGACGTTATCTCTCAAACGGTGTGAATAGGTTCGACAACAAGTAGGGTGACGGTATCAGTTCAGTCGAGGCATTGTGCATTGCTGTTGGCTGTAATGGGGAAGAAGATGCTCGAGATGGCTTTGGCAACGGTAGCAGGGGTGGGGATAGAACTCGGGACCGTGTGGTTGGTAACGGGGCGCTCTACCGGTCGGGTAGAGGGCAGGAATAATTGATGATGCCTGTGTACATACCACTCCTTTGTCTATTCAGTATCCCGGCTTGGACGACAGTATCACGATGGACCCCAGTGGCCGGCATCACAACATCCACTTGATGGCTGACGTAGTGGAGCTTTTGTGTGAGTGCCGGCACCAGGGATCGAACCTGGGTGAGGAGAGGGAGGGGGGTTACTCTTATTGTCAGGTAAAATCCATGTGGAAGATCGTCACCACATGATACGCTCTCTGTGTCTCGACGCCTTCTATAAACTGCAGGGGGCTGACCTCCTGATGGGGATCCTCCTGCTGGCACTAGACATGCTCCAGCGACTTGGTGATGACTCTCAGAGTAGGCTGGAAGATAGTGTCAAATTTAGAAACGCCTGTCCCGGGGATCGAACCTGCGGTCTATGGGTTTTGAAAATGTTTCTCTTTGACCCAGGCACGGAGAGTGGAGCTAGTCCTTCTCCCTCTTCTACTCCATGCACTATATTGTCGGATGCAGTTCAGCATGTGCTGTGGTGGTTCGAGCGGACGACTAGTGTCAAACGCCTACACAATGCGGCTATTACGACGGAGCTCAGCAGGCCGACGCAGTCGCTGGGTCCTTATGTTAGGGAGGACCAAAAGGAGTTGATGAAACCTCTGTTGGATTTCAGTGAGTTTTCAGAGGTAATTTCGTGGCGCAGTGAAGCAGCTTTGATGGCAGGTACGGTCGGTCTGGTCTCCTCTTTGCAGTATACATTCGCATCTTCATTTGTCGCGAAGTGGAGGGATGATTCGGTGAGAGAAGGTTTTTCTTGCAATCTTGCATTTCCTCAACGCCACATCAGGTCATCGAATGTATTCCAGCGAAGGCGGCAGCATCCTTATTAAAAGCTCTGACTCACGTCTTGGAGCCGGATCGAACTCTCCTGCGTTCCACCAGCAGACCCAGCTCGCCGGAGGTTCCAGCTAGCCGAGCGGTTGCTGATGATAGCAGTGGAGGTAGCCTCCTCGAGGTCCTGGGTTCGAATCCCAGCGGCGGCATTTCTAACGTGTTGAGAGTAGATGTACACTCATGT
>NW_003205634.1:0-951 GCF_000006405.1 Perkinsus marinus ATCC 50983
GGACATTGATCAATCGGCCATTACAGCTTCAAACGTTTTACAGAATATTTTTCCCGTCGTAACTGTAACCGTAACATCAGGGGTCCTTGGCAGTTTCCAACAGGCTGGCACTGAATTCTTGATTGTGACTCAGCAATGCAAATAGGTCTTTGGGTGGTTCTCCAATAAAAGCTCGACCAGGAATCGAACTTCGATCGTCTACGTCATGGGTTAGACCCATGCTCACTCCAGCATTTCAACCTCGTAATATGTCTATGTAATTCGATTGTGCCTCATGAGCGTCGCGCGATGTGGTTGCTTAGCTGGGTAAATACTCCCGTGGTCCAAAAGTGGGTCCGATTGGTCCAATACCGGACGGAGCTTAGCTCCGTAGTATACCGAATTTTCATTCCCGAGCGAGCGATTTCCCCACTGGTCCAAAAGTGGTCTGGTCCAAAAGTGGTCTGGTGACCAGACTCTGGTCCAAAAGTAGGGGAACGCTGCTGTCGGGCACTAACGAAGTAGCGCTCAGGCGATGGCGGCCTAGACATCTTACTGAAGCCGTTTGTGCACAGGACATCAGGTGAAGCCGCCTGTTCACAGGAGTTCGGGAGAGGGGTATCGGAGACTTGACGCTTCTCGGAGAATCGGCGATCATATGTCATTACCAGGCTCCGAGCCTGGGTGGCGCCTATGGTAGATCTGAACTCTACCACTCCGCCACCTAGGTTACATAAATGCCAAGTCTTCGAGCCCAGGCCTAGTGATCCGGAGTGATACCGAATGCAATCGACCGAGTGGAGCACTAGGATCACAGGCCTCTCCTGCACGGGCCGGATGGGTTGGGGAAGATAATCGAGGGACGGCCTCGCCAACTACATCAACAATCCCACTCATCAGTGAATACCGATACCAGAGCCTTCTTTCAGGAGGTTTACTCAACGCATATCCTATATGGTGCTTACGCAACTG
>NW_003214955.1:0-1029 GCF_000006405.1 Perkinsus marinus ATCC 50983
GGATTATTTCCACTCAGCCAGTGATGCTGACGACTGAAAGTAGGAAACACCACTAACATCTGCCAAACAACTGCTCAACACGACCAGGTCTGTGAATGAGTAGCAGAAGACAGGAGCGAGCAGCAATCCTACAATCAGCATATGCAACGGCGGCATCCGCTTCCTTCTCAACGATTTCAGGCACTATTTAACCCTCTTCTCAAAGTTCTTTTCACCTTTCCCTCACGGTACTTTTGTGCTATCGGTCTCGAGTATATATTTTGCTTTGGATGAAATTTACCACCCGTTTACGCTCCAATCCCAAGGAACGCGACTCGTTAGAACGCAGACCGTACGTGACAAACGGCGAACGACTCACGGGATTCTCACCCTCTATGACGCTCTTTTCCAAGAGACTTTCGTCCGCGATGCCACTGGTACTGCCTTCAAGCCACATTTCAGAACCACAAGTGATTCCGATTTGGCACTGAGCTGATCCCTGTTCATTCGCCATTACTAAGGGAATCCTAGTTAGTTTCTTTTCCTCCGCTTACTTATATGCTTAAATTCAGCGGGTAATCTCACACACATCAGGCCTTCTAATGATGACATATTGCCATGGTGCGAACCGACAAGCGTGTTATGATATATAATAATCTCGCGACCGGACTGAACGCGTGATTCAAACACTTCTCTGCATTTATCAATAGATTTGACGTAATGCGTTGAAGAGAAGAATCGCGTGATCAAGGAACACGTGATATCACCACAACACAGTCGAGTTTGCGAGTACCTCGAGAGATACTCACAGGCGCAAGCCTCCTTTCGGAGGGGCTACAATACGAGATTATAGCCTTGCAAATTAATACGCCTGCCTTCACAAGCGCACATAACGAACCACCTCCGAAGAGTTAGTTTCAAGCGGGATACAAAGCATTGAGTTGCGTTAACAACAAAATGTTTGTATCGGGAAGAAGAGCGACACTGATATGTATGTACAAAGAGGAAGATCCCCTTTGTGCAGTATGCGTTGAGATTTCTACTGGTTCA
>NW_003211409.1:0-11861 GCF_000006405.1 Perkinsus marinus ATCC 50983
TGGCATCAATTTTGAAGTCACTCCCAATGGGACCTTCGACCGCCCATCCCATATGGATTGCAATACTAAGGTCAACCTAACGTAAGGCACTTAGCCAATGTAGTTGAATAAGCAACATAATCGGTCCAAGACCCCACCGTTGCCGTGGAATGTTGACTCTTTGCAGGAAGCGGGGCATCCTCTCCCTGACAGTGTAGGCGAAATTGGGATGAGTGACTAAACGACTCTCACCTCAGTGGCACCACTCCTACGGCTGGAGAATCGTTCAAGTTGAGATAACATTTTCAGACCACAGAAGAATGCCTTGTCTGCCATCTTGGATCGCTTGAGAAGCACCTCCTGTGGCATAAGAAGAGCAGCGAGTGTATCAGTCGGAGACTCACGTTCTTGAGGTCCACCTTGCTGGATTGAGGATCGTACTGATTATCTAGCTTCCATACGAGAAAGAAGCCGTTATCGATATTCTGATTAGGAACGCCACCCCTGAGAGGTGCATAATGAATCGTCTTTGGTGTAGATTGTGCCAGATCCAATCAAATAGATCTATCACGAGCCAGACCCAAATGTAACATACCAATGCTTAGCACAACCATGGATGATCTTAGCAACCTTGTTGACCAGAACAGTTACGTCCTGACCATAACTGTCGGCGAGGGATGCCAGCCGATTGATACCCACATATGCAAATATACCTACAGATGTCAATCTCCAAGATCTACCGATTCATACCATATGTAAGCCTACCTAATATACATCGTCCTGGCATCATGATATTCAGTTCACCATCCCCACGTTTCATACTATTGCCCACTATTTCCGCACCGGCTGTACCGAACCCCACCTGCAAAGTTAACAGATGGGTTGTCGATCGACACTCTTCAAAGTCCAGCCCAACCTGCAGAAGCATGCCAATCTTCAAGATAGTATTCTCCAACATCCTAGTCTCGAGTTGAGGTCCAGCGGAAGTATCATCCTCCTCAAAGTGAGGCGACATGCTTAGAGACTGCTGCTCCATCTTATCTATACTAAGACATGCTCAATCAAGTATACATGATTCAATGCTGGGGTTGGTTACCGGATGGGTGATGGACTTCAGTATCCTGAACCTGAATACTTGCCACCAGAGCAGAGATGAACCCAGTGTTATCTTACTTCACGTTTACGGAGAGGATCCTCAGCCAACTGCTTGATTATGTTGACCATTTTCTCAATTGGGCCGATGACCAATTTCTGTGTGTCGTTCTGGAACTGTATACTCAATGTACCTGACGAAAACGAATCGTGTTACATAATCCCGACTCCAAATGTGGACAACATCATCATTTCGAAGAAATGGGAGTAGGAAGGTTCCGGGCGCCTTCCGTACGGACGTTCCCTCATGGGAATCCACGAAAGGCTTCCATCGATACAGGAGTGATAATATTATCGAGCATAGACTGAGCTCTATAAACTATAGTGATGGTATAGCTATGTCCGGGCTGCACTACCTAATAGGATACAGACAAAAAGTGTGGATATCATATCCAACGCGTTCGATGTCTGTTGAAGAGACTTTGTCTCGAATCGAGCATAGGCTATAGCTTTGTCGCATCCGGGAGTTTCAGCAAGCATGACCGAGTCATGATCAGATGAACCTAACATAATCATGTTCAGCTTGAATAGTCCGATGATGATGAGGATGGGAATCTACATTCAATAGGGCTGTAGCTGTATGTAGAAATCTCTTCATGTCGATACGGGCAATCAGATGGCAGTTGAACCCCTGCACAGCTTTTCGTCTGATTCCACGTACCAAGTTCCGAGTCGATAGATAAGACCTCGAAGTCAGAATAACATAGGCCCTCAGATTGAAGTTGTTCGTCGGCCTCACATCTCTCAGCCTTCCATCATTAAGATAGTCTGGTACCCTGAGCCAGAGTAACTTATAAGGAGGATCTCCATTCCAATAACTGCTCATAGAGAGACGAGAAGAGTCAATCACGGTCGCCGTAGTGCACAGACATCTACCCCTCATCAGTGGGATAATATTTGGCTCTGAATCCTGATCTGGAATATATCCATAACATGTTCTTCCATCCATCCTCTTCTATCCAAGACGATCCAGCCTTCTGTATCTGTTATGGATAGAATGATAGTCATACGATCATTCAGTACCCCAACCTGCCCATCACAGCCGAAAGATGCATTCTCTGATGCAGTATCGCATCGACTACGACCGAACCAATAGAGCTGGGATAGGCCAGTGTAAAAGGCCTCATCTGAAATTGAGTTCTGCACCGCCGTGACTCCAAGGCACCACGTTGATGACAACCTGAGTACTTGTCTCTGAATTCTGTAGAAGTGGCATGATGAACAACATAAGGAGGACACCAACAATAACCCTGCGAGTTGTCAGCTCAGAAAGTGCTCTGCCCAGTCTTGATGCTTCTATGCGCTTCAGCGCGGCCTACAATCTACTAGATCTCGGAGCACACAACCTCAAATTCATGAACACTTGTTTAGCGTTCTGCGCAGCCCTCGCCTGAGCTTTTAGTTTCTCCTCTTGATCGGCATCCTGCGCTTTAGACACCATGCTATACCTATCGGGACTTGATCATAGCAGTATTCATCCACAGATTGCACGTTTGTGGCTCTCTTACAGTTTGACAATTCGGATAAGCCGTATAAGCCGCACCAGACGTACAATACGAGCAGTGCCTGAGTAAATGGTTATGACAGGATCCACAGCCTCTCTAACGAGAAACTCACGTGCCTTGTCCAATCCTCCAGTGGAAGATGTTCCTACTCCCTCAGATGTACCATTCATGATATACGCAAGTGCGCTCATTATCCAGGGAATATCAGGTATGATTGATACAGCCGAAATTAGATCGAGAACCTCGAGACTTCCTCCTTAGTTCGAGTGATGAGGGATTGTCACGTACAAAAAAGAATCCCCACTTGTACTCTGGTTTGGCAACTGTGTTAATAAAGAATTCAAGAAAGAACATGAAGAGTGCGAATGCCTAAGATGACAAATGAATTCAAGACAACGACGAAGCCTCACTAGATCCTTACGAATAACACATAGAATACATTGTCAGCATCCTTGTCGAAGAAAGCCACACGCATATTATCACCCCATAGTGCAAATATAGTAAGCAAGGTCATCACAACAGTCATCAGTTTACCGTCTACGAATGCCTCTAGGCTCTTGGCAGTATCATTATCTGAATAAGCTGCAGGCGTAGTAAGACAGCTATGTATGTCTAGTATCCCGCGAGCTTAGTATATGTTAGAAGCCCACAGCCTTACCATCAGCCTCCTCCAGATCTCTATCTACATCATCTACACCGACCTTCAATGGGTCATTCGCTCCACCAGACTTGGCACCACCAAACCCTTGCATTGGTCTCCAAGAAGATATTAGGGAATAATGAAATCGAGTCCTATAATCTTTATCATTGAAATTCACGGCCACATTCTCAATGCAATGACGGAACCACACCCACATACTGGTTGTGGTGATAGATTGATTGTATTGGATGTGATCGAACCACGATAGTCATTTCTCTGATTGTATTGGTATAAGATGACAGATTGACATATGTTGTCTGGATGCTGATACTCCAGCTATTGTACCATGATGTCATTGCATTGACTCAGAGACATCGACAACACAACAAGTCCCCATCATCGTTCATGTCACATGAATCATGTGAAATGAGGAGAGGAACCCATCCATCCGATTTGCCCATTTCTTCCGCTACATGGCCCTGAATTACTATCCCAATGACAGTTCGCTCTATCAGTAACGAGGGTGAACCCAGGAGCAAAAGTAAGTCCACCTGAGAGTAACTCATATGAAGGATAGCATCACACGACTCATCATATTCACTCACATCAGTCGGAGCCTAATGATCATCGGGGTCTGCATCTCATTCAGCGCATCGAACATCTGTGTGAGTGTATCCTCTGGATTGCTCGGTACGAGACGGGTCTGACAGCACAACCCGTATCCCAAACCCATCGAGATGTTGAAGGATGTATTATTTTGTCCGATCACCTCTGGCGCGTCCTCTACCTCGTCATCATCATCCTCGGATACTTTCGGCTCCAAGTTGGAGCTTTCAACTGTACATACAGACAGGGTTCGGGAATCTCCCCACCGGAATAAGAGATACCATTCGTGGGGGCATCCGAATCTCATCTAGTTCAATAGCCGTGGTAGCATGAAGCCGAAGGCTTTTGTACTCAATGCCAAGGCCAAAAGTCTCATTCTCAATCGATGATAGCCAGATCAGCCTCTTCGATTATGTTATGAAAATAACCTGTAGAAATCAAGACACTGGCCTGTGACATATTAGTAAGCTCACCCTGATCCCCAGACATGCATGATCGACATAACAGCGAGCTTGAGGGAACTGATGAGGGGACACATTATCATCCATGACGACGACGACGATTGGAATAGATAACCTTATGCATGATATGCCTCTTCGAAAGCAGCCAGCATAACTCCTCAGCTCCAGCACGTGGAATGATTAAAGAGACTCCTTAGGGGTCTCCTTAATCATTCAACGATCATCCACCGAATCACTAGGGGTCGCCCCTAGTACTGAACAGTCATGCAAGGTAGCCCTGCTACCCTCAACCTAGTACTATGAGCTGAAGATGTATTTGCATCTGTGGAAGGGAGTTGTTGAATCTCGGGATTGACGACTTACCGCACAACCAATACGATATCCAGTACTCAGGATCATACATGATCCCACTGACCTTCGCCGGCCTTTATATATCCTTTACACGAATGTGTGATTTGATATGAGTTATTACATAACGACATCCTTCGCAACTTGGTGAAGAGACCAAAAGTAAGATTGTAAGAGGAGCGATCGAGATGCTCTTGGATTAGATATATCCGAGAACCACCCGTATGCCAAGCCGTGCCGTCAGGCGTTCCACTCGGCTCTCGGCTTCACGTACGATATATCATCGCTTGCTTGAGGCTACGGTACTACTTTGATCTTACCTCTTCATCGACGACAAAACCACCACGATCTTCATCCCCGTGAGAATTGTTGCTGTCGTGTCCACTCTCCTCGACTGTAGAAAATAGATGCGCCCAACGAATCATCGGTAATAAGATCGACTATCTCCATCAACTCAGTGAGAGAAGGTCACGCAGATTGTACCACTCGACGCCGTTGCGAAGTTTCTTTGACAAGGAGCAATCAAATACCGATTCCTCACAGACTGTTTATATTAACGAACTCAACATTAATCAACTTGAAAAACGATGTAAACAGTGCTTGCTCCTAAGTAAGCAACACTAACGCATATTCAGTTGATAAAAGTCTGAGCTTATCATTCGGTATCGAAGAATACCAATCCACACATAGACAATTACGCATTACGCACACACTCATCCATAGCATCGATAACGTACTGAATATTGTGCTTGTTTAAGCCGGCCATAGAGATACGGCCATTCTTGAGCATATAGACATGATGCTTGTTAATCATACGCTCAGACTGAGCAACAGTGAGACCAGTGAAGGAGAACATACCAATCTGCTTCTTGATATGTCCCCAAGTACCAGGAGTACCCTTGGCGGTCAACCCATCAGACAGAAGAATACGCATCTCACCAATCCTTCCACTGATAGCAGTCAACTCATCTCTCCACTCCTTCTCATAGGCGGGGTTCTCAAGAATAGTCTTAACAATTAAACCACCATGAATCGGAGGAGAAGAATACATGGGACGAATGATGAGCTTGAGCTGACTAAGAGCACGAGCAGCCAAGTCAGCACTCTTGGTCACGAAGTGGCACATACCAGCACGCTCACCATAAAGACCAAAGTTCTTGGCGAAACTCTGGGCTACAAAGAACTCCATACCGGACTGATAGAATAGGCGAAGAGCATAAGCATCTCTATCCAAATCACCAGAAGCATATCCCTGATAAGCACAATCAAGAAGAGGAATAAGATGCCTCTCTTGAAGGAGCTTCTGAACTTCCTGCCACTCCTCATGAGTGAAATCCATACCAGTGGGATTGTGAGCGACGGCATGAAGAAGGATAACAGATCCAGCAGGAGCCTCAGATAGACAGTCCATGCACCCACTGAAGTCCAAGCAACGGTTCTCAGTGTCCCAATAAGGGTATCTTCTAATCTCTAGGCCTGAACCAGGAGCACCGAACACCTTCAGATGGTTACCCCACGTAGGATCCGAAATATAAATAATGGGCTTGTTCAAAAACTTCGCAATGAAATCTCCAATAAGGCGGAGTGCACCAGTACCAGATATAGCTTGACTGCTAGCAATCCTATCACTGGACTCGCCGAAGAGGAGTCGTTGACTGAGAGGCTTGAGAGCCGGGAACCCATCAATGGGAGCATACTCCTTATCGACCTTCATATCAGCAGCTAACTGCTGATCGACCTTACGAACAACATCGAGCACCTTAGGGTTGCCATTCTCATCACGGTAGGCACCGACACCGAGGTTGACCTTCTTCGGGAAAGGATCGGCCTTGTAGGCGACAGTAGTACCAAGAATAGGATCCGGAGGAGCAAGATCACACGATTCGAAGATTGAACTCATTCTGCGATAAAACTTGAAAACTAAGTAGATAGATAACTCGTCAATGAACAACTCATTTTCCAAGAACAATGCTTACTATGAATCACTGAATAAAAGCAGACATGCCTTTAGCGATAAGAAGCGCAAATGCTAGTGAAGCTTAGCTAGTAGTCACACAGTTTCAAGCTTAGAATCTAGCTGAGGAGTATGATGGATTCCATTCTATTATCCACAACATTCCTTATGCAGTCGATAAAAGATGATCGAGGTTGGTGTAGCAACAAAGCTTCTATAGAGAACTTCATCTATATGAAGCGTGTCCAAAAACCCTGCCGACCACAAATTCACCCTCACAAAGCTATGTATACATCCACAAATTCTGAGAGTACAACATAATATATCTCATTCATCAAACGAAAATGTGCCTGGCCAGATAGACTGATATCAGACTCAATAACTCCCGTACCAATCCATGCAACTCACCTTGACAATGTTAATGATCCCAGTACAATGTCACCTTTACTCCCCACATCGTCTAGTGAACACTGTTCACGAGCGAGGGGACCTAATAACGCGAGACCCATCGAAACTATACACAACAACATTATCCTTAGTAAAAGAATCGAAGCGCTACGGATCGTCCTACTGAGGAGTCTGAACTCAATCAAAATCATCTGCAATAAATGATGTGATAATGCTCACCATAACCCATTTTGGAAGATAACTTATTACGCATTACGCACACACTCATCCATAGCATCGATAACGTACTGAATATTGTGCTTGTTCAAGCCAGCCATAGAGATACGACCATTCTTGAGCATATAGACATGATGCTTGTTAATCATACGCTCAGACTGAGCAACAGTGAGACCAGTGAAGGAGAACATACCAATCTGCTTCTTGATATGTCCCCAAGTACCAGGAGTACCCTTGGCGGTCAACCCATCAGACAGAAGAATACGCATCTCACCAATCCTTCCACTGATAGCAGTCAACTCATCTCTCCACTCCTTCTCATAGGCGGGGTTCTCAAGAATAGTCTTAACAATTAAACCACCATGAATCGGAGGAGAAGAATACATGGGACGAATGATGAGCTTGAGCTGACTAAGAGCACGAGCAGCCAAGTCAGCACTCTTGGTCACGAAGTGGCACATACCAGCACGCTCACCATAAAGACCAAAGTTCTTGGCGAAACTCTGGGCTACAAAGAACTCCATACCGGACTGATAGAATAGGCGAAGAGCATAAGCATCTCTATCCAAATCACCAGAAGCATATCCCTGATAAGCACAATCAAGAAGAGGAATAAGATGCCTCTCTTGAAGGAGCTTCTGAACTTCCTGCCACTCCTCATGAGTGAAATCCATACCAGTGGGATTGTGAGCGACGGCATGAAGAAGGATAACAGATCCAGCAGGAGCCTCAGATAGACAGTCCATGCACCCACTGAAGTCCAAGCAACGGTTCTCAGTGTCCCAATAAGGGTATCTTCTAATCTCTAGGCCTGAACCAGGAGCACCGAACACCTTCAGATGGTTACCCCACGTAGGATCCGAAATATAAATAATGGGCTTGTTCAAAAACTTCGCAATGAAATCTCCAATAAGGCGGAGTGCACCAGTACCAGATATAGCTTGACTGCTAGCAATCCTATCACTGGACTCGCCGAAGAGGAGTCGTTGACTGAGAGGCTTGAGAGCCGGGAACCCATCAATGGGAGCATACTCCTTATCGACCTTCATATCAGCAGCTAACTGCTGATCGACCTTACGAACAACATCGAGCACCTTAGGGTTGCCATACTCATCACGATAAGCACCAATACCGAGATTAACCTTGTTTGAGGAAGGGTCAGCCTTGTAGGCGGTGGCAGTGCCAAGAATAGGATCCGGAGGAGCCAAATCACAAGATTCGAAAAGGGAGGACATAGCTAGGAGTGTCCCAGTCCGACTGGGTGAAATGGTACTTTAAGGATCCGATTAGAAAAACAGAACATCCTGTAACCGATTCCAATGCCTAGAGCAGCACCTGCCAAATATGTCTTATCAGGGTGGACCTTCCTAGGATTGGAGTCAGCTCATTTAAACCATCGCTGCGATGGCCCATGTTTCGCTATAATGCGCAGTCACGAATATGCAGCAAAAATGCTTGGCCCAGGGATAGAACATCCACGGGCGAGCCGGCTACCGGGTCCCGGTGGAGGCACTTTCCGGTCCCGACGGAGGCACTCGATAAAGGAATGTTATTTTTAAGAGAGGAGGCGGGCCTCCGGCCCGCCAGGCCCAAACAATGTGTTCTCGGACACACGCCCTACCGTACGAGTTGATCAAAGATCTGGGTTCGAGCCAAGCGGCCCCGACGTGGGCAGTTTACGGGTCGAACGCAGTCAAACCGCTAGGGGAATGATTAAGAAGGTTATACGCGGGGACCTCCGGCCCGCTTTCACCCTCACCTAACCAGAGAAGGCGTGGAAGGTGATTCACTCAGAAACTATGAAGCTAACCCTATGTATATGTGTGACTACCCTCAGCACGTCAGGATGCGTGTCTTGGAATTTCGTGGCGCGCGGTAATTTTATTTCGGAAAACCGCCGATACCGCGGATCGAACCAGGATCTCGCCATCGCGGCATCGCGGCATCGGTGTTGCGCTGACGGTACCAACTGTTGGTACCAACGTTCGTCTGTTCGTTAGCTTTTCATTGAATAGCCGATGCTCAGGTGAAGAACAGACCTCGTCCCGGTAACGTTTTACAGCACGCCTTGTATTTCAACCTTCTTCGAGTTGGCATTTCTCAAAACTCGTTCCACAAAGCTCCTGCGGTTTCAAGAAAAAGTTACCGAGTTTGTCGGTGACCAGAAGCGAGCGATTGTTGTCGAAATACTCAGGAAAACAGGCTACGTGTTGCGCACATGGTGCTCAACCCGGAAACAGTGCCTCAGCCGAAGGTGTAGCCCAGCTACTGCATGTCTTGGCCCCTGGCTCACATTGTACTTTCGTAAAGTCTTGCCCAGCGTATTTCCCATCTGAGTAAGGGGTAGTTGAATCATATGTTGAAGTGAATACATTCGGACTCCGCTTATACTTGACGTAGTGAGTGCTCAGTGCGAATACCGTCCTCGCTTCGCAGCGCTGTGTATTCGCTCCCACTGTGCTTCTTCCTGCCACGACCACGGTCATTAAACGAATCTGTCTCGAAAAATGAGTTTCCAACACTATAACAGATTAGTTGTGTCAGAAGATAACACGAAAACGTCTGTTCGTTAGCTTTTCATTGAATAGCCGATGCTCAGGTGAAGAACAGACCTCGTCCCGGTAACGTTTTACGGCACGCCTTGTATTTCAACCCTTCTTCGAGTTGGCATTTCTCAAAACTCGTTCCACAAAGCTCCTGCGGTTTCAAGAAAAAGTTACCGAGTTTGTCGGTGACCAGAAGCGAGCGATTGTTGTCGAAATACTCAGCAAGACAGACTACGTGTTGCGCACATGGTGCTCAACCCGGAAACAGTGCCTCAGCCGAAGGTGTAGCCCAGCTACTGCATGTCTTGGCCCCTGGCTCACATTGTACTTTCGTAAAGTCTTGCCCAGCGTATTTCCCATCTGAGTAAGGGGTAGTTGAATCATATGTTGAAGTGAATACATTCGGACTCCGCTTATACTTGATGTAGTGAGTGCTCAGTGCGAATACCGTCCTCGCTTCGCAGCGCTGTGTATTCGCTCCCACTGTGCTTCTTCCTGCCACGACCACGGTCATTAAACGAATCTGTCTCGAAAAATGAGTTTCCAACACTATAACAGATTAGTTGTGTCAGAAGATAACACGAAAACGTCTGTTCGTTAGCTTTTCATTGAATAGCCGATGCTCAGGTGAAGAACAGACCTCGTCCCGGTAACGTTTTACAGTACGCCTTGTATTTCAACCCTTCTTCGAGTTGGCATTTCTCAAAACTCGTTCCACAAAGCTCTTGAGGTTTCCAGAAAAAGTTACCGAGTTTGTCGGTGACCAGAAGCAAGCGATTGTTGTCGAAATACTCAGGAAAACAGGCTACGTGTTGCGCACATGGTGCTCAACCCGGAAACAGTGCCTCAGCCGAAGGTGTAGCCCAGCTACTGCATGTCTTGGCCCCTGGCTCACATTGTACTTTCGTAAAGTCTTGCCCAGCGTATTTCCCATCTGAGTAAGGGGTAGTTGAATCATATGTTGAAGTGAATACATTCGGACTCCGCTTATACTTGACGTAGTGAGTGCTCAGTGCGAATACCGTCCTCGCTTCGCAGCGCTGTGTATTCGCTCCCACTGTGCTTCTTCCTGCCACGACCACGGTCATTAAACGATTCTGTCTCGAAAAATGAGTTTCCAACACTATATCAGATTAGTTGTGTCAGAAGATAACACGAAAACGTCTGTTCGTTAGCTTTTCATTGAATAGCCGATGCTCAGGTGAAGAACAGAGCCCGTCCCGGTAACGTTTTACAGTACGCCTTGTATATCAGCAAATTGCTAAGAGACTATGAGCGCATCAAGCCGAGGATACCTTATTCTCAAGCCTCACACAACCTCAGCGGAAGTAGGGATGATACCGGTAAAGGCCTTCTTGAGCATGTTCCCAAAACCAGGGTGACATACACTTGAGTACTACAACGAACATTCAAATGTGCAATGAGGAAGAATGGGCAAGCGGTTGTCTACGGTCGTCATGGATGAGCTCAGCGAATAACTTAAGGCAACACTTGAGAGATGCGAAACATTTATAAGGTGTGCATTCTTGATGCAATGAATAGTCAAGGAAGGAGGAAAATACCTTCTCAGTTGAACATACCCCATCAAGTATGGTATAGTTAACAGTCCAGCGAGTAAAACTAATTGGAGCCTAGAGAGACCATTGCAGTTCAGCAAAACTCTGAAAAGTAGTGAAAAGCTTCAAGAAGCAAAACAGCTCCATAAAGCTAGCACGCATGCGCAGATCGTCTGCCCAGGTTCGAACCCGAGTCTCGACTATTTTCAAGATTTTTTTTCTAGTTGCAACGTCGTATGTCAGAGCATTTGATAGAATTTGCTCGAGTTGATATTGGATAGGACCTGCCTATCACTGCTGTAGTGAGCTGAAGGCTTGAGGCGATCCCACTCAAAAAAGTCCGAATACTATCACGGTGATAGTGATAGTTGTGGTGATAGTATCACCACAACTTCCAAGGTACATTAGCATAGGAACATTCGTTCACAACCCTGAGCACCGCTTAGTATAGGATACGGCCCTAAAGATGCGGCTTAGGCTCGGCGGGCCG
>NW_003211409.1:11961-43164 GCF_000006405.1 Perkinsus marinus ATCC 50983
AGAAGCTTGGTATCCCGATTGATGCTCCTCCCCAGTTGGTGCGGTCAGCATATCGAAGATTGGCCCTAAAGCTACATCCCGATAAGAACTTTACTTTAGATGCTGCGCATCAATTCCAACAGGTCAGATTCTCGCATAGTTTCTTGCGATTGTAAATTCCGTAAGCTGAGTTTGCCTGCTCACCGCGTAGGATAGGCGCATGCTCGAATAGAATGATCTCCAGCCCGTCGAGTACAGAACCGAAGCTGCTCAAATGTAGAAACTATCGTAGTAAAAATATGGGGCGTACCACCAATTTGATAAGAAAATCCACAGTTGCAGGAATGCATACCCAAGGTAACATCGATTGTTCGTTATTGTGCGATTCTAGAGCGTATATTACATCTGTACATCGTCCACACTCGGGTGCATACTTCAAAGTGGTCGTACGAGGCTCTCCTAAAGGTGGAGCGAATGTGAACGTCACAGATATTGGCAGCTCGAGATATCATGCTAGAGGAGGGTGCTGTCACCCGTATGGACCCATCGACAGGCTCTTTCACCAGTCGTGAACCTCATCACAGGACAAACAACGCCAAGCAATTATCTCGTGAAGAGAAGGAGAGACTTGATAGGTGCCGTGCACAGGGATAACTGGATACGCATTCGAGGATTCCTGTAGATGCTTCTGGCGATACCACATGGAAACGTGGGGATCATGGAATTGCAGGATCTGCGAACAAGAATGTTTCAGGCTGCGCAGGTATAACTGGTAGCTGCTTTGAGCAGGATATATGCTATGTGAAGGGATACACATGAATGTGAATGTGGCCACCGTCTCGCACAGCATGAGCCTACCACTCAATTAGGATACTGCTCTATACAGGGATGCACTTGTAATCATACCTTCACATTCTGGGACAGGTATCATCACTATCTCGAGGTACTCAGTTTGTGCTATCTTTGAAGCGTCGGAGATGCTCCAGATGTAACTATCTGTGGGCCAGCTGTGTATGCCCTGGAGGGCCAGTAGCTCTATGTAGCTGTGGACACGATGTCAGTCATAGTGGGCATGGGGCAAAGTGAGACCTCTTGTTAACGCAACTCACGCTGCTGCTCACTGCATCAATGAGGTTCTATTGGAGCCCGATACAACGGGAGAGTAAGGACCGACAGAGGACTCGGAACACTGATGTCAAACTAAGGCGTAAGGGCTGGACTCGTGATGATAAAGTAGTGGGAGACAGAGCACCCAAAACGGAAATTCGGAGGAGTGAGATGTGTATGAATACTATTGATACATGATTGAATGAACAGGATCAAGGATGGAGGAGATATCTGCACGTTTGAATCATTCAGAGAGACCGACACCAGGTGAGGTGCGTCTGGGATCACACAAGGATAAGGAAGTGATACAGTCAAGGTTAGCAATGGTGTAGTTCATTAACTCTTAGATTGATGACCTTCTGGCATCAATTCTCCCACTGCCTCGTGGAAGCCTAGGCTCTATTATGAAGAATAGGATGAGAGACCACCTACGGTACTTGGACGTGTTCAGCACATCACATAGGTCAACCCATCAGGGAAACAGTAGACACCTACCACACTCGCAATCACGTGGACAGGGTGCCCATGGTGGGCACAAGGCGAGGGAAGGTCCCAAATGTTATTCCATTCACTGCTCGATGATGATCATGATCATGACAACTGACTGTCTCAACTGTGGGATCTTGTGTATGCCTAGTATAACTAATGGATGTTCCGAGTATAGCATGTTCCACTCAAACACAAGTATAAGCCCTCGAGAAACTATGAAGATCACCGAAACATGAGCTATTGATACTGAGGGTGGATAGGTACGCTATCATCCGTACCTTAAGAAGCCGAACCAGTATTGGCTGATCTTAGGAGTGATAATATTACCTCCTATACCCTGATGATGACCACTCCATCCCTTCGGTACAGGGTCCGGTATACGCCTCTTCTGGAGCTCAGTCCACCCTGTTGTATTGGAGGATACTCTGACGACAACAAACAAACATTAGAGGGATACATGTCTTGATAGTGAGAAAACCCTACTTGCAGAAAGGATTCGTGCTCTTGCGATATGGTACCTACAGTATACATGAACAGCAGTTAGAGATCGAACTCACGATATTGGGTATGCAACGCCGCCATGTAAAGTACTTAGTCTTATGTATTCTAGCGGTCCATGTTCCGGACGGTTATCAGCACCTATCAACAGCGTAATTTGATAATCATCCCCTTGTAGAGAGCACCACCTTTAGTAGCATTGAGACCCTTGGTTGACACACCATTGGTCTTGATGTCACAGAAGACCTGCATCGTCGGTGCCATCTTCTGGTCCTTCAGAAGGGCTTGTCGAGCCTTGAGGGTTCGAGCATCTCCAAGACGGAACTCATACCGACTTAGCTAAGCACCTTCTTTTCCATGTAGAATTCATAATGCCAACCGAAGACCCTCCATTTAAAGTCTCTTATCCATGGACGCATACCCATACGCTGAATGGTTGATCCCCCTCTTATGAGAAGCATGGTGGCCCACCTCCTCGTGCATGCGGTGTTTGATCCTATCACCTTCTCGACGGAATCGGAATGCCATTGCTTAGTCGACTATACCAACTAATCCTCATGACCTAGTCAATAACTCAAAGGAGGTTGAGACACATCAGATATCGAAACATATAAAGCAGCGCTATTTTCCAGCGCTTGCTCTTCGTACTACAGGGTTTGGGCTGTATTTCGCTAACAAGATTCTGGATAAACAATACCTAAGAAAGTGTATCTAGAAGGCAAGGGATCTGAGGAACACATGAGACATACTCTCCTACCCATATCCCTGGCCCTCACTGCTCTAATTTGCGATTCAACCTCCTTTCGTAATACGAATAGCACCATGGTAGTGGCAAGGACATTACTCATGTCGCCTTTGGTAGCATTGAGCTGGTGATGATAAGGGTTCACTTCACAGAGAGTAGCTAGAAGGGAAATATCAATCGGAATGGCAACGGGGTCTAAAGCAAAATCTATACTGCTTGTAAGTGTGCCAATTGCGGTTGTATTGTGAAGTGGCCAATTGCACCAAGATCCGAGAGTAGTACACACTTCCTGCACATAACTTCATATACCTGTAGAGAGGAGGATAAGTCCTATGCTTGATATAGTCGGTGATACGATCCAGTAGAATATGATTCGAGTGAGACCTGATCGAATGTTTGAGTTCATTATATGAATACTTCCAATGAGACAGAACACCAAACGTAAGCCGACTTAGTAAAGCCCATTAGCCAGTGTGTACCCCATCTTACTCAAGTCACACTTCGACATTACATAACTGGCTTCTAATGACCAAAGCAGCCTGAATTGATGGGCCCCTCATATACGTAGTAGCCGATATACGTTGCGTATCGATAGCCGCCGTCCCGATATACTCGCTAGCCTTCCCCGGTTCCTTCCTTATCGCGTTGATAGAGCAAAGATAGGTCTTAGCCTACTGGATATCACACCTCATAGTAGTTATCGTGCTATCTAGTTTCTAGATCACAATGCCTAGGAATCCAATCCCACATATCGATAACAGGAGGGAAGACTCGTTGATATTGAGATCTGCCAGACCATTGCAATCCCGTACTACATAGCCGTATATTCGGGCTTAGTTTATTCAGAGTCCTTTCGGATTGCTGTAGGGGCCCAAGTACTGAATCCCCTGTGTCTACCATTTGTATATAGAGTGACCTCGAAACACTAGCTCTTCAGATAATACTTGGTACTCCGGAAGTGGTAGGCCTATTCCAGAGGCATCGTCGTCTTGGGAGATGGAATCGGTAAGAGTTCGATTTGAAGATGCCCTGAGTATGTTAGCCCATTTTAAACTATAAACGGCTCTGAGCTTCCACTGATCCTCGCGCGTGCCAACAACACAACGCATGACCGCGTCACAAAATCAGTGTTGAAACGATCGATACTTATGGTCCTTCTGTTGACTTGTCATTCTTGCTCACCCGGAGTGAATAAGAATCATCGAATAGCAGGCTAGTGGATGAAATGGTATAAGTACCTTACTACTGGATACCAACCTTCATTATATTTCCATCTCTGCGATATATGGGAGGCTATCAGTGTCAGAGTCGGCGCAACTTGGTAATTCCAAATGATTGAACGACCGCCTGTGTTTAGGTATGAGGTGTTGAACTCCTAACACTTGGTTAAGTGCTGGCAAACGGGGTGAAAGTAACATGGGAGGAATCTCGAATATGTTATTAATTTAAGATGTATCAACTGATGATTCGATACCAGCCTCCGAGATAACCCAACAATTGGGTAGCAACAATGCCTACGACATGGTGAATAGCTATACACTAAGTATGGTAGAGACCTATGTCACAAAACGATTTCGTTACATGGTAGTATATGGGAAGGCTGTTTTTGATGATGATGTCGAGGGGAATACGACCTTGTCGCATTCACGCGATGCATATATTCAGAAGTAAGGCTGTGTCTAGTGGGTTGAGAGAGAAGCGAGAGGCTCCAGATCATCCGACAATATTCAATTATCTGATCGAGGCATTAGAAAGGAGAAGCATCCTATAGAGAAACATATTATATATCTAAGTGGAGAATTAGTGAAGACATCAATCGATAAGAAGGATATAGCAGAAATCATGCGACCGACATTGGTTCACAAGATGTAGCTCTCTTCACTCCATACGAGACCGTTATGTTCATAGATTGGTACATGCGTCGCCCGAGGCTTGTGCATCGGTATTGCTACAGTATTGTTACAGATGGCTAGCGATACTGGTCCTTTCTGCACATAATAGCTACCTCCGAGTTGTGTAAGGCGGCCTGTGCTATTCCTATCCATAGTACCTGGCAGAGTGTAACGTTGTTTTCTCTGCATTACCGTTGTCAAGTGTTGAGCATGCTAATACATGCTTACGGTTTCTGATCAACACGCATACCATGTTGAGTTGTTCACTGAGTAGTCAAGGAACTCGACAACTCCTCCCCTCCTATTCAGTTGGTGAGTGGTGTTTGTCCTACTCCAACTGTCTATGGCTATCACTACTTGTGGAGGAGGATGCTATCATTTCGTAGGACGTGTATTGGAAGAGGTCAGGCATCCCAGGCGGCCGGTAACTGTGCTATACACCTCAATACCTATACTCATTTACAGGTCTTCTCCCCTACTTTGGCACTCACCAATGTAGTTCCTGTAGGGCCCTGGTCCCAACGTATTGCCAACCACGACACTCGTATGATATCTCCTAATATCGATATCGATCATGCTAGCTATTGTGGTTATTTGTATAAGCAATCTAAGCACTTGAAGAGGTTTCGACGACGTTACTGTGTAGGAATTAACACCATCTGAGTGCTGCTACTAGATTCATCATCATCATCATTCTAGGTTCTCATAATAGATAAGCTATATACCTTCAAACAGCCAGAGGATGTCCCTCGAGGGCTCGTCACCGAGGTAGTACCCATCGTTAGTCTTGAAGGAGATACTGTTGTAGATATTGGACCTGGCTCTAGCAGATTATCTAGTGGAATGGGAGATATCTCCACGAGTACCCAATTATAATATGATAGCAGGAAAGTAGTAATAGGTAGAATACTGATTCTGGTCATAGTATGGTATGTTTGTAGGTTCTCCTTTGAAATCGGTACTGAGGCTGAGACCCCATCTCGGAGGGAATGGATGTTTGCAGCAGAATCCGAACACGACAGGCGTGAATGGATTCATAAGCTTGGTAGCTACTGCAGGTACGTTTATTACCAATACTTTGCCCATTCTTCCACATGCTTAGACATGTGTGGCGTCCATCACGTAGTGGTCTAGAGGGGCAACTTCGATTATTCTCGGCTTCCAATAAGGTCAACAAGACTAGGCTAACTCTGAGTGCTCCATCTGGTCGGACAATACATATACCTCTAAAGGCTCCTCCTTCCATTGCAGGACCGAACAAAGGTCATATTCTCTATGTCGGCTCCCACAGAGTTACCGTTATCAGATCATCAATCATCACAAGAAGAGGAGAAAGGAGGTGGTGTGGCCGACCTTTGTCATGATAATGATGATGATGATGAATCCATCATTGATTGTGAATACAGCGAGTGTTGTTGTATATGTCTGAAGCAGTTCTCAAGGGATGAGAGTGTAATGAGCCTAATCTCCCTGCAGGCACACTGCCATGTATTATGATCATCATTATCAGGTATGGCAACTATGCTGTGGTCATTACTTCTGTGTACGGTGTATACAGAATTGGTCCAAGTATAAGAGGACATGCCCTGTTTGTAGAGATGTCTTCTAGCTATTCTTAATTATGATCATATCTACTATTACTCTGCTCAAGACCATTCCATCGATTTATGCTGAAGCATTGTGCTGCAATCGTATATGATAACAACCACAAGATGATCGATTCTCAATTATCATTATCATACATCCAAGGAGATAAGCTTCCCTGCTGCTGCTGCTGTTGCCATAAATGGTACTTCATAACCCAAACTGGGTGCAGCTGCTGCCACTGCTAATGCTGGTTTCATGTGGATGATTAAGGTACCGCTCATTAGCATACCAATACTGCTGCTCATCTCTGTGTATCCACTATTTTCAACTAAGTATTTGATTAGATTTACACAGTCTACGTATATGTCGAGTAGGCATGCTGTTGAGGGGAGGGGATCATACCAGAGGGGTCATCCCAATTCTAATCGATAATCAGAAATTGGTGGGATGCGTGGTGAACTGATGATGATGATAGTTGTAGCCATGGTTGAAGCCATTACCAGCGTTGTGCCATTTCCTAAGCATACCCTTGTCAGTACCTTCGTATGCCACCAGCCAGGCACTCCTTGAATACCATCCCAGCAGCAGGAGCAGCAACAGCACCATCACGACGGAGGAGTTCAGTGGTGTCAGGTCTGTCGTCGTCGTCGGCCCTCTCAGCGGATGCTGTTACTACTATTGCCAATGTCGATGAATTAGTGGATACCCTCAACTCGTCCTTGGACGTTATGAAGGATGCACTTAGACAACCTGCTACTCCTGATAGCGTTGACTTTATCAATAACCTCATGCTCGAGGTGAAACTACTATTGGGCCTATCTTTAGTGGAGGCTAGTTACTCTTCACAGATACAACAGAATAGAGATAGGTTACAAGCTCGTGCCGAAGAGTTAGTTGAGAATGGTCAGTTTGGCAGTACTGATCGGATATTTGAAGTACTAGAACAGGTATGACACCACCTTAGCAGTTAGTCGCCTCTTCTTACCAGTTAAGTTGTAGGTAAGTCAAATGGAATCCCGTTTTGATAATTGGACTCGGAGTATTACACAACGAGACCAACAAGAAGATGCTAGGAATAGGCAATTTGGAAGAGGGAATAGTCGATTCAATACTCGAGATGGTGAGCTCAGATCTCTCTCATCGATTACCAATCCGTCCACTGTAGGAGGGAATACCACGGCAGCAAGCATGAGAGACCCATTAGCTACTATACCATCCTTTGGATTCAATGAGGAGACACAACGGCTCAATGATGCTACTGATGATGATGAGGAGCCTGATGAGGATAATGATAACGCATATGAGGACTATGGATTCAAAGTATGATAGTATACCGAATAAATATTCCTATCGAATTTTTACGTTCCACACCGCTCATAACTCACAGCAATTCCTACCAGGCACTCGAACCCGTACCAACACTAGCTCTGCCTGGTGTTGCTGGCCGCTCTAGACAGTCTGACAAGGTATCATCGAGGGGTAACCATGGTGGCAGTAGTAAGGCTCGACGACCCGAGTCGAAAGCTCACAAGAAGAAGTACCACATTAGCACAGATAGCAGCACCACGTGACGTGATCCACTCACAACCTTAGAATACGCTCAGCTCGGCGTACCTCACCCCGTGAGGAGAAGGAGGAGGAGGAGGAATCGTCGCCCTTCGGTACGGTGTTGGAAACTACTGATAAACTACCACGGCAACATCCAACAACAGATGACCATCACCTTGCATGGGATGTAGGAAGAGCCGTCCCACTACAGTATTATCATACCCACCAATATCCCCTCGTCCTTCTCAGGCTTTACCTTTCCGAGGCACATCATCGAATGCTGCTGCAGAGGCGGTAGCTGCTGTAGGAATATTCACCCGCCTACTGCTGCTGCTGCTGGTACGATGATATTGCTTTCAGTGGGACAATGCTTTCGGCAATCCTAATGAAGATGCCTTCCAAGTCGGCTTTCCAGACCTGACCATGGCTGGTACACAAAAGGCGAGTTTTGGTCAAACTAATGGGGCGGCGCCCAAACAGAAGAAGGAAGCAGGCTTCGACCCAAGCCTCCAACGTGGCATCAATGATAATGATGCAGCCTTTGGTGGTGGGACATCAGGTGGGGTGTGCTTTCTTCTCGAGACCCTTCTCCCCCTCCACTATGGGCTACATCTTCCTAGGCTATCAGAAGGGTGTATGTACTGCCTCGTATTCGGCGGCCCGTATGCGTATTGATATTGGATGGGATAGTGGTGCATCGGATATGTTCGGTTCCGATAAGAAGACTGCTCGTGCCAATCTAGAAGGGTTGTTCATTGACGTAAGACTGGACTAGCTGCCATGTTGTCGTATTGGCCCCGTGCAGTGTATGATGCACCCCTGTGTTGTTAGGCTGTTGCCAAGGCCTTGAAGATTGATCCATCGAGAGTGAGAGTCAACAACGTAGTATTATGATTAGCACTATCGTCAACTGTTCATTATTACTCGACATTTTCTAAACGAAAAACTACAGGAAGTTTTTCTAACAATCCAATGAAGTTGAATCGTTCATTAGTAGTAACAACGACAGTCTGTCGTCGACAGATATACATTCGTTGTGATTCCCTGGCCTTACCTGGATCCTTGCTGGATGCGTTATGATGGGTGGTTATCCTAGCTCAGCAGAGTCAAACGCAACCAACTTATCATCGAACCCAATGGTCTGAGATGATCTAGCTAATTTCTCCAGGGAGAGAGGTAATCTTATTGATGGTAATCTACTTCGAATAGAGTATGCACTAGCGCAAGCCGTCCTCGATGATTCTGACGTATTTCAATCTCTGGGGAGAGGAATATCTTCTCTAATAGAGATGTGATCTATGCTTGGTGCCCAAATAGTATGATGAGAATATCAACTATAACGACTGTATGTGGGTCGCGTAATCAGAGTAATCCTACCAAGTCGGATCAAGGAAGAGGTAGTGGGTACAGCATGAAGGCCATGATGGTAGCGGAGTACTCCTCTACAGAAATGAACCCTTCCATCTAGTCCTGTCTACATGATATGCACTAGGTGGAGAGTCATCAAGCATCGTGTTGTCCAGCCAGGAGGGCGGCGGCTAACAGCAGAGCCTCGCTATAGCTTTGAGGACTCATATTCCCCTCAATGGCGTAGCAATGACAGACCCACATGATTTTATGGGAGTATGTCGTTCGGGGAAAGGTCGTTGGACGATAATGATGATGTTGATCATACTGGGGAAGGTCTCATCTAGAATTGCTATCATGATTTTTGAGTTACTAGTAGGCTGGGTATGAGAGCCATTTATGTTAACATCGGTGAATGTGGCACGTATGAATATAGCATCACGTGACTTCAATAACCTCATGACGGGGCAAGATTATGAGAATATCCTCAGAGATCCCTAGATTATATGGCATCAGCTAGGTTATATGGCTCTCGCCATACTCCTCAGCTAAACCTAGCTAGTAGTCATCGTGTATTGGCAAGCATTGAGGGTCAGTCTCATACCACCATTACCCTTTTGAGCAAGTAATGAGCAATTGCAATGATCCCAACTACGGCAGACCGGACTACTGACATAACTCAAACGGTGGTATCGTATAGAAGCATGGTACTACCAACAAAGGGTTATCATTGATATGGAGGGTGATCATGGACTGACACTTCACATGAGGCTACTACTAGGGAATTACAAGCGGTTGGATGAAGTTATCATGATGATGCATGCACTGATGGTACCTGAATGGTCGGTATCAGCATTGAACCTTATCTAATACATGATCACGTCGTCTATACAATGTTGTTCATTGTGATGGTGTAGATGACTTACTATTGTGTCGTAGTGGGTGTGGGATTGTTGTTTTCAATCATCTTTTCCTGTTCTAGCTTTCGAGCCAGTACACGTCTTCTACCCTCCTCTCGCATACGCTCTAATTTCTCAGAAGTACCACTACTCCCAGATGATACCTGCCTATCCCTCAAAGCACATAGGGCCATCCCCTTGTCCCACCTTGTCGCTCTCATCATCCCTAGCCATTCGATTCAGATATTCATCATCCGAACACACATCACTCACAGTGGGTGTTGGTATCCCAGAGAAATCGATAATAGTTTCTAATGATGGTATATCATGTTACTCATGAAAAAGAGCCATATATCCTCACGTCTATTACGTCTATGACCCGATGCATGGACCTCTGGGCTCGTGAGCGTTGACGATACGCAAGTCGAGGGTGGAGGCTGAGACCACGAAAATAACAACATACCGATATCAACTGTGTTGGTGTAACCTGATCTCCTCTAGGCCTAGGTAGTAAGATGCTGCTATCTACGCCAGAACCCATGGTATCGCCAGGCTTATCCTGTCGTGGACAGCTTCCTTCTCCTTCACCTCCTCCCAATGCTGCTGTGGGTGTGGATGTATCATCCCTGGCCCCATAATCGAGAGCACTAATATTGACAGGTATTAGGGCTTCAGTAGCCTCATGACTATTGAGATCTTGATTAGGAGAGGTTACTCTGGCCCACGAGCAAAGGCTCAGGAAGAAGTCTGTTACTCGCTGACCTGATTGATAGAGATAAGATACAATATTGAGTGACGGTGAAGTACACATAGTAGTATGCTCATGGGATGATGACTCTTGAAGGGATACAGCAATGTCGGTAGTTATGGGGAGGCTCTCGGACATAGTTCCAATAACAACAATAAGGAGTCTAGCGTCATTGACTAACACCAACAACAACACCACACTATCAGACTATCAGTGGGTATATGACCAGGCTCATGGTCTGCTGCAATACGAAGAGCAATATGTAATGGTATACGTATGTGATAGAACATAAGCTGCCAGTGATGACCCGAAGCGGTCAGTGAAGGAAAGGCCCCCTCTCATTATTATGAATGTCACACCTTGGGAGAAGGATGTCATCAAAGTCCATCCCTATTCAATTCTACTGTTGGTGGGCTGATGCTCGTGAACATTGTCGACGGTTCTCTCTACTTCTAGTCTAACCCCTTGCCATGATAGGGAGACAATATCCATCGTAGTTTTCCGTAGGAAGGCCATGGACACGCGTGCCCAGCGCAACAGTTTACTCCTCATTCGTCGGTCCAACCTCATTGTCTCTTCGTCCATTGTTCCTTAGCCCTCCGTCGTCTTCTCGGGGAGCCTTCTCGGTCCTACACAAAATTACAGGGATATAATAGCGGCAACAGCTCACTAACCATAAACTCACCGCCGATTATCATCCAGTGATTGTGGTCTCATATCTGGTATGTGAATATACGTGTTAGATTGTGATATAGATGCATGTTACTCAAGGTGACGACTAGTGATCTGATATTGTGGGCCCACGACCTTGAGGACCACACACAACACTTGCTATTGTATGATGCGGTGTCTAGAGAATGTCACGACAACATCATTAATCCGTGTGTGTCACCGGGATAAAGTAGCCTATTGGACATTAGGCCCATTGTGCGCTCCACCGTTTGGAACTCTTAAGTGAGCAAGATTACGTAAGTGCCCCCGCCGCCCGCCTAGGCTACCACCACCACGTGTGCGACCATGGCCTGCTGGGAGGATGTAGTTAGTTCAGTGCTGCCCCTTTTTGACTAGTGTCTATGGTATCATCATCATCATCAACCAGGTGTAGTAAAGCCTCTGATAGATCACCCAGAGAGAGCTCCTCTACTACTAGTAATAGCAGGAGGCGGGGGCGGCCTAGTCGGTCGTCGTCTACCAGTACTACCACTCGGAAGCGAAAACTTAGTAGTGAGGGAATAGGAGGGCCGGAGGGTCGACATCGACAACAACGGCAGGCAGATGGTAGTGATGATAGGCAAAGGAGGATAGATCTTATTAAAGCCAAGAGGATGAAGATCACAGAGGAGGTGAATCTTACTAGTATCCTACTACATTAATACTACGTGCTGTTGTTAAGGGCCTTAAGACTCTATCCAACTACGAGTTTAATCCTGGTACAGCAACAATGTTGGATAACTTTATGAATCAGTATTGGTGGAATAAGGTCATACTACTTGTGCCCAAGGAGGTAGTAGAGACCTCATCATCATCATTGAGTGTTATGAACATCATTTGGTTAGATAGCACCGAACATGATAACTCTAGTAGGATTGGTAGCGATGATCCTATCGTACTTCTCTATAGCTTATTACACACCGACCTTCACTGAGGAGTCACCAAAATGGACCTATCTAGCCAATGCATTTGGCCTATTTTTGTAATGGTGACAACAACTCATGAAAGCCGACTATATATTACCAGTTATCAAACGATGGATGCGATAGACGGTAAACAGGCCCGACGGACAGGAAGTGCTGGACCTCTGGGTCAATTATTTGATCACGGTTGTGACTCTATCTCTACCACCTTCATATGTATGAGTATTATGGCAAGTGAGTAGTAGTCTCGTCAACCTTCTCTCCTCATCGTAGCTTATAGATAATGCTAGGTACTGCTCTAGGAAGCGGCCCTCAGGCCATGGCGTTGCTCATGTTCATGATAGTACCCTTTTTCTTGGCACAATGGGAGGAGTAAACACAGTTGAGGTATATGTATATGGTATATGATCTCAGATATCATACTCGTGTCTTCCGTTGTGGTTTGTCGTTTTATGGTGTCACAGAAGCAGAATTCACTTGCATGGCATTGCACATAATAAGCTACTTCTTTGGACCAAGAGTGTAGTCCCATCACGATCATCACTCTAGCCCTGTTATGAGCCGTCTTCTTTATAGATGGCATATACAACCTATACCATCCCTCCACCTCGAGATCATAGACTATATTATGATATTCAACTGCTGCGTTACTGTATATGGTAGTATTGATGCTATGTTTAATGTGGCCAGGCATGCAAAGCACATAGTGAGTAGGGAATGTGGCCGATACACAACACGATAGATACCTCCTCTTAATGTATTCCTATCTCAGCATACTGCGATGATGCAATTAATCCCCGTCATGTCCCTTATGGTGTGTGGCATGCTCTGGACCCTGATACCAACAGTTCATCCTAGACTCGTCCTAGGAACCTTTGGTAGATGGAGGCTCTATCTGTTTACCATTATTAACATCTTTAGGCATCGCCTTTACCTATCTAACGAATAATATGATATTATGTGGTATGACGAGGATGACTTATCCCAGATATCATTCCCTCTTGGTAGATAGTGATATTATCGTTGCTCATCCACACTACCTTAGGTACCATTACCCATCATATTCGTGATAGACTACTTACAACTCTTTCCACGTCACAGTGATGTCATCTTGGGACTGTATCTAGGATTCCTGATTTATAAAAGCTGGAAGTATTGTGACATTGCCTCGAGCGTTCCTTAGTCATTTGTATGTATCAGATTTTTAACAGACTCTATGGAAGAGATAAGCATGTATTTGGGTATATACGCTCTATCGATAACCAAGAAGCGGGGCCAAGCAGTATGAATAGACGCATACCACGAGGCTACTCGTGCTAGTTGACTATGGTTCTCTCTTCATTGCTGGGCATTGGGCTATCGATCGCTATCACCGCGTACTCCCAGCTCTATTCATTGTTTCAATTTGAGAACTCTGATTGGTTCTAATGATACATTATAATGGTACGTAGTAGTATTGAGTTATTAGGTATAGTGGCGTCCTCACATACCCCCTCATGTGATGACAGATAGACGATGCAGGTTGGCTCAATTCGACTATGGTCGGTCCCTTCTCTTAGCTTTAAAGTAGCCTCCCCACTGGGAGGTCAGTCAGTGCTCCCTGCTCTATGCCTTGGACACTCCCTGAGGAGTAGCCTTGAGTTCCGGTTCATTGTTATGACACCCATCTTTATCTGTGTTGGATCCCCTATCCTATGCTACTCGCTATGTCCATAATGCATCACTAATCCTTTCCCCCATAGCCTATGTTTCAGGGATCAAGGCCCCTAGGGCATACCTCATTCCCGTCACCACCTTACGTGATACTCTCATATACCGTACATCACAGGGTATAGGAGGGTGATGGCAAGGAGTAACTGATGCTCACCTCTTCATCGAAGGGCAGTTCTGGCGTGTACCCTTTGGGGAGGAATCATCAAATATGGGTCGGAATTGATTCCACCACTGAATCCACACTGGGTCTGTATTTAGTAGTTGGGTTCACAGCCCAGTGATGTATAATTACGCCCTAAGTATTGTTAAGGAGTATTATATATCGTACATGAGCCGGATCCTTTTGTCCACTACTACATTCCATTACCTCCGTATACATCCTGTAGATTGAAGTACCCTGAAGTAGGGGTGATATCTGTGTGGTCGTGGAACAAGTCGTTATTCCTTAGCAACACTATACCGTTTCGAGATATAAATGGTAGAGACCCAGAATAAATTAGCATATCCCAGAAGCAGTGTGTAATCAGAGTGTCGTAGGGTTTCTTGCTACCTGTGTGTTGTGTTGTAAAAGGACCGGGAAGAAATGGTCGTACGCTAACTTGCTCATTCACTCAGCTATTACCACAACACCACTTTCTACTCCATTATGATCACCACTTTCGTCGGTCAAGTTTTCATTCTCTCTGTGAGTGAACTTAATGCACTTTGCTAATACAATAATAAAATCCTCAGATCATTAACGTACTAACTTCTCTTGGTACGGAGATCTCTCGTCATCATCATCACCACCACACCGTCCATAGTGGAAAGAAGGTCCTACAAAAGGGTCATTTCATGCATGTACTCAAGGAGAAAGGTTTGCTCTCGAATAATAACAACGAGGAGGAGAAACCTCTACCAAGCCCAATCCATATGGAACCTGTGCAGATAGACTTCAGCAAAGTATACCACTGTTTATTCGCGCGCAATATTAATATCACTCTGTCACTCAGGTCCGCCAAGGTTTACAGAGGAGGATCAGGAAGGATGAAGGTATACGGCTAATGGTGGATGTACGCTGTAACACGACGACCACGACGTCGCTTTATAGATGCACTCCGCGGATCCCTTGGTGGGCTCAATGGATGGGAGGACGCTGCTAAGGAAGACCTCACACGTCTGGCTGAAGAGAGCGATAAAGGGTACATCTAAGCAAATGACTCATCATGTCGAAGTGGCCCCATAGATATCTAGCTGATCTCAGTACCATGCCACGTCAAGCCAAAGAAGCCCACGAGGAGATGATGGTAGTAGACAACCTGAATATATCGAGATTGTCGTATACTCTTAACTGCTTAGAGAACACTGAAGGGACCAGAGAGTAACGATGCGATCCGTGCAGCCGCTATTGGAGTTTAATCACTCAATGATGTTAATGATGAATGTCATGATATAAGCTCGTTAGCCTTTGTCATTGAGTAACTCAAGCTTTGTGTTAGTCTCCATTGCCAAGGCATCACAACAGAATGATTATCTAGGCAACAGTCATAGCAGCAATCTACGTTGGAGGTTACTACTAGATGGAAAGAAGTAGAAGAACAGCAGACCAAACGCACCGTTCAATGCAGTAGTGATATCACAGGCTAACATCGAACTTTCCGTTTCAGAGGAACCCTTTTTGTTGAGGACATTCCAGTAAGTGTACATCACAACATTATGTGTAGTATCAGGGTAAAACGCGTATAATTTCCTCAACAGTTACTATAATAACAGAATGATGATGATAATACAAGAGCAAACAGAACCGTTTCAACGGTCGACACGGAGCACCCAATATAGTAACCATGATGTCCACACCACTCAAGAGAACAGAAGGAGACACTTAAAAACTCCTTTCATGTCGCTCTACCTGATAGCACTATCATCATAGTTACATCAACAACAACAACAACCTAGTTGTTCAACATCGCCCCTCAATGCAGAATAACGGCTAGAATACAAAGAGGAAGGAATAGTGTAGTAACGAGAGAGCTGACATCAATGAGGCGAGAAGCAGAACTCGAAGGCTGTGGTGGGGGCACAGCTGGAGGCGTCTTTTGACCATTATTGTTATCCGGATCAGTTGGATCAAAAGGATTCCAAGGTGGTGACAAAGTCGTTGTTGTTGTAATAGGTTGAGGATATGAACAGTTTACAGCAGGTAACCATCCACTTGGTTGTGAACCGGGGACAGCAGTAATCGTAGATGTCGAATTGAAGGAATCACACTCGCATGCAATAGTATCATTACCATAGCATACACGTCCAGCGGGGGTCTGCCAAGACTTACAATAGGAACCCTTATCCTGACCGGGGTCAATGACGATTCCACCAGTGGGGACAGAAGTCGGGAAAACAACATTAGCCTTACAATAGGAGTCCCAACAAGGACCTAGCACAGTTGGATCAGGTGTAATGCAGGGACTACCGGGGAACCACATCGTGTCACGGCACCAACCAGCTGGGCAGTACAACTCTGGTGGTGGCACCGTCGTTGGTACAGGTGTTGTTGTTGGAGTGGGAGTTGTTGTTGGAGTGGTAGTTGTTGTTGTTGGTAGTAATGTTGTGGTGACGCTGTTCCCTGTAGCAGATCCCGTCGTAGGTGCTATAGTAGAAGGCAACCCTGATGTTGAGTTATCTGCCAATACACTCACAATGAGACCGAGGGACGACGACAGGATAGCCTTCATTATCATCACTTAATGAGGAGATAAAACGGAGAGAGAGGAGAAAACACACTCAACTGTGGAGGGGGACAAAGCTAGGGACACCACGACACAATCCTTGCGTGCACATTCACGAAACCAACTAGGCGTGCAATTCCTAGTACAATCTGAATATGAAGCCTCTCATTCAACACAACAGGATATGAGGTATGAACGTATTACTGAACACCACAGAGCACGAGTAGCAGCAGCAATAACGTTAACGATGATCGGATTAGGTATAGCGTGATAAGCATCTCTGGGTCACCCTTATTGGATGATACATAGCTAAATGGATTGGGTGATGAGGATTGAGGTTGGCGGTAGTAGTGCCGCACTACTAGTGCGGATATGATGATCATCACATAATGATCTGACCATTAGTGGGTACAGAGTCCTTGATACCCTTAAAGGGCAGGAGGAATGCTCCGTTAATATACAATTCTGATTTGATGTCAACCTAAAAGGGACAAGACTAAGTCCTATTTAATCCGTTAATGCTAGAGGCTGCTTACACTCTCTGCAGCAACAGTCATTGGGTCTACTCGAGTCCAACTACCAATACGTGATTTCCATCCAATAATGGATCCAAAAACAGTAGCATAATCGGAAATCTAATAATAGAATGATGATGATAATAGGAATACGATGCAAGTAAAGTGTATATACCACAGCATCATCCATCACAGCACTGCCCTTTACACGACACCCTCGACCAATGACAACACCTGGGCCTATGGTCACATCAGGACCTAGCTTGCTGCCTTCTCCTATCTTGGCACTCTCATCTATCAATACCTAACCAGAGAATACCACCATCACCAGCATGTATGACTTGCGTCATAGACTCACGTTGCCGACTATTTCCACGCCTGGGAGGGACCGTGCCAACTTCTCATGAGTCTTAGTAACCTGAGATAACACTAATAGCGACGATATTATCAGCATCAACCACATGCACCCTTCCAGCTCTTCGTCCCAATTCCAATCTCTCCTTTTACCTTGTTATCCTCATTCTTGTGGGATAGGAAGTTTAAATGCATGCTCATCCCTCTAAGGTAATCCTTAGGTTGCCCTATATCTGCCCAATACCTACTATCAGATACTTCAGGATTGATGAACAGCTCCTGGTACTACCGACCCTTCAAGTTGGAAACAATACAGCTGAGCATCAGTAGCCATCTGAGGGAATACATCAGTCTCTATCATCATGAATCGGGGACCTATCCTCTGCTCTATGACCGAGTTAGATAGGATGTACCTGCCACAGATGATGATGGTATGATCATGTATGTGAATACTACAGGCCAGCATTTATCCTGTCTCCTACGAACTCCTTAGGCTTCTCAACAAAACGATCTATCTTACCAGTCAGTTCATCATAGACTACCACACCAAACCTGGGTATAGAAGAGATGGTAAAGGGAGTACTGAGTCTACTTACCTGGATGGATCCTCCACTTTGGTTACCACGATGGTACCCTCTTTACCATGGCTCTTGTGGAACTTCAACAGGTCTTTCAAGGGGAAATCGCATATAACATCCGAATTAAAGACGAATATAGGTTCATCGTCCGATAGTAGGATATCACGGGCCAGGTACAACTGCAAAAGAATGGATAATCCTACTTAGGCTACATGCCGCCTCCTCCTTCTGGGAAGTACCGGTCCAGCAGTGCCCAACGGCTCTGTCTCGATGCTGCATGTTATCTTCACACCATACTTGGTCTCCATCTCCTTGAGGGCATGTTGCATATGTTCAGGTTGGAAGCCCACAGCAAGGACGACATGATCCACACCACACTCTACCTATGAACAGTAGGGACGTATGCTACTGTAGGTTGCTGGTATAGCAGCCTTACAGCAGCAGCTATTTGGTGTTCCACAATGGGTAGGTTGCAAAAAGGGACCAACGATTTGGGGCTAGTAAGTGTGAGTGGACGGAGTCTTGTACCGTAACCACCGACTAGGATCAAGCATTTCATTGCAGCAAGGGCCCTAGACGGGAGTAGAGTAAGAAAAACTGGCGGCGCTGAGGATGATAGTGATACACCAGAGGAGAACTAGTTAATCCGACTGGAACACAATACTGTTACGTGGTTACATACGGGTAATCAGACAAGGAGAGGGTTGAGATTACATGTGCGAGGAGCTGATCTAGGCTTATGCTCCACGGGACTGTAGGTTACCCCTTAAATGGGTAGTATCCACAGTCATCGCATGTGCTCGATATTCCAGCATACTAAGATCTCCCGGATGGTCCTCACTAAGGGCTGCCCTCAGTGGCTCACTGTGTGATAATAAGGATATTCACCATTGATAGCACGGTTCATGTTACTACTACTACTACACACAACGGGACCCCATAGTACGCCCACCAAGGCAGCAGTGACATCAACACGGCATTGTTGAAGGCTGGCCACTTTAACAGGATAGCCTCACTACATACCCCTATAGCCTCGACATGCTTGTCATAGCAATGCACCTCATCCTGATATCGATACCTAGCTCAGTATCCACGACTAAGGGTGTGACTCAGTGAGACACATCTTCCTCCCTTACCAGGGAGTTAACATCTACACAACACCACGGAATATGACATCAAGATGGAGCCAATTTACAAGAGCCTTCTTAGAGCCCACCACAAGCTCGTAGAGAATTTGATAGCGGTGTCCTCCACTATACTATACACAACGTAATGAGCAAATGTAGACTACCTACATGACTCACTCGGCCCAGGAACCACTCCGTCATCAACTCGTGAATGCAACCTAAAAGCTCCCCTGATGTTGACGAGTAACTACACGCTGCCATTTTGTATGACCACGTCGGTGGGACATCGTGGTCGTAGAATACAGCGCTCAAGGGTACATTCTGCTACCAGCACCTATCCGATCATTCCTCATATGAGAGTTGTCCCAAGTAGATACTAGAGTATGCCCTCTACAGGCGATGACCAGTAGCTTTACCATATATGGCTCCCCTATATCATATCCTTAGGAAGTCATTCATGGTCCCACAGCTGTTATTCCGCTTTACTAGCACCAGTGAGCTCCTCCTCCTTACACTGCCCGTTACGCTAGCCCGTTAAATGACCTTTGCTCAACCCCGGACTTCGTGGAGGGGCGATAAGAGGGCAAGTTGGCAGTGTTAGCGACGGGTGCAACATAGAGTACTGACGGGTTGATTCTGTACAGTGTGTAAAGATTCTCCCCACCAAACTTGCATGCGGGGCGTGAGCTCATTTCACTTTAGCTTCGATCGAAGTAATCTCTGCCAACCTTACTAAGGTAAGGTTGTTGCTGTCCGTAAAATACGCGAGAACATTCAATGTTTGAGAGTTCAACCATCGCGAAAACGAACGATGATGTGAGATGAAATTGGACCCGAAGCTGTATAGATCCTTGAAGACTAGGAGGATAAATACGCTGTTACCGGAGTGAACAAGGTGTTACCCTTCTATTACAGTATAGGTTCCCCACAGTGTAGCATGTCCCCGCCTAGGGATCGACAGTCCCGGGACCCATCTGCAGTGAAGCTGAGTAGTCGGACATCGAAGAGTGATAGGGATGAAAGCTCCACTACTACTATACGGATAAGGGAAGATAATGATGATCATAATGTAGGGGAGGTACGGTATTATGAGGAGTAGTGTGACTATTAGGGATCTACACGACGTCAAGGTGGTGGCGATAGTAGTAGAGTTGGAGTAACTCTCACCCCTGTTGGTACCTCATCGGACAATATTAGTACACGAGATAGGAAGAGGCGCTCATCTGAGCCTGGTTCGGGGAGCTATGAGAAGTATTATTATATGACCTTTAGGCTCATTATGGTAGAGTTATGAATAGATACGATGACAGTAACCGACGCCGTACCCGATCAAGACGAGATGCAGATAGGGGGGATGGGGATGGGCAATCTTGGTATAAGAAGGAGGGGTGATACTTGGTGTGTATGGGGTACTTGTAGTACATTCATATTCAATCTAGTGATGGGAGTGTGAAGCGTGAGCAGCAGCAGCAGAGTGATGATGATGATAAGAAGCCTAGTGGTGGTATACGTGCTAGCTACGAAGCCCATATAGAGTAGGATGGAGTATAGCAAGTAATCGGATTACCGCTATTACCCTTCAGTCATCGTGGTAGCCATAATGACACTCAACGTGTTGAGGATGGTAGTCGTAGAGGGCGGGGTCGGAGAGCAGAAGATCGTACGTTATAGGGCTCAAGAGTACCTGCTCACCTGGCATCATGATCATCATCGCGATCAGGGTCTCGCCATAGTAGTAGTAGAGAGGATTCCCGATGGTATGATGCTCCTGATCATCGTCATGCTGCAGAGTCACCTAGGCGTGCTCGGAGCCGGTAGTAGTGGCATGGCAGTTGTCGTAGACTAGCAGATGCATCCTACTCAGAGATAACCGGCAAGATGAGCATAACAGTGCTCATGCTCATCGGTATCATCGTTCTCGGGGTCGTGAGGATGTCAATGACGATGAGGGCGAGGAGTGGTATTCTAGTAATAACAGCCGATGGGGAGAGAGTAAGGGCAGGTCCTCTTGGGATACCAGAGGTACTACTATCAATATATCTAATACCTATCTAAGGTAGGGTATTACTCTCAGGACGGGGTAAGGGGTCACGCAGGCCGCCTTCACATCGTGGTGATAGTAGAGACTTCGAACCTAGAGGGAAGATAGAGGGTATAAATGGGTTACCCTTCACTACCTGATAATCATCACCATCAGGTTCGTCTACAGTATGGGTTGGATCTCTACCTAATTCCATCACTGATGATGAGTTTTATGACATCATGTCTAGATATGGTGTAGTTGAAGGCATGAAGCTCGTAGCATTAAAAGGCTTTGCATACGTGAAGTAGTAGTGGGATTGGTTACCCTAACATGACCATTGACACCCCTCTAGGTACACCGATGAAGAATCAGCTGATGCTGCAGTGAAGGCACTGAATGGTGAGGTATTGGTAGATATTGCTGGAGATAAACCTAAGCATGAGTTGAAGACCAAGGTGGATTATGTAGAGGATATGGGATATCTTCATCACCCGTAATGATGTCCATACGGACTGCACAGGAATACTAGTTATCTAAGGTATAAGCCTCCACTTGATAAGAAGCCTGATGTTGTGCATACTCTATTTGTGGGCAACCTACCTGTTGAGGTAACTGAACAGGATATACGTGAAGTAATACTACTACTAGTAGTAGTAGTATTATTATTATCCATCACTTGTCTCAGTTCTTCGAGCGTGACTCCAGTATTAGCATAGAGCAGGTTGCCTTACGTAGAGGATCATATAAGCAGATGTGCTATGCTCACGTTAGGTGATGATGGCGTATGTGGCGGTGGTGGGAGTATACCATTATATCACAGGTTTGGGGGAGATGGTGATGCTGAGAAGGCTGTAGCGGAGTTTGCTGGTGATAAGATAATAGGTCGTAATAGGGTCAGACTAGATTGGGCTCAGGATAAACACATGCAGGTGAGTAGTAGTAGTGATAAGAGAGAGAGATACTATGATGATGATTATCGTATTGGTAACTAGGTCCAGAACAATGAGTATCTACGTGGAGCAACTCCACGTATATATATTGGTAACCTACATGATGGTATGTCTGAGAATGCAATCAGAGATGCTTTACAGCAGGCATTTGGTACAGTAGTAGCCATTAAACTACATAGAGACAGGTGATGATCATAGTGATGCCATAGAACATGATGTCATAAGACTATCCCTACTCTTAGGAATGGTGCCCTAGCATACGGTTATATCACATTCGAAGACAACCAAACAGCAGAGAGGGCTGTTGAGGAGATTTCTAACATGTAGTGCTGGTCTTTGGCCGTGCTCCATCCATACACTCCTTCAGACGGATAGCTAACTCCTCCATACGAGCTGATTTCGCTAAACTACTGGAGCCTAGGAGGTCTTTGCCAGGAGGGGTAGTAGTAATAGCAATCTCCTCCACTAGGTATGTCTATGCTCAGACCCGGCCCAATGCTATAGGACACCAACCACAGCTGCTGGGAGGGGGATATGGACAACAACAAGGCGATGGTGGTGGTGGTGGCGTATTCGATCCATTAGTGACAAATGTATGGTTATTACTCTGATGAGCTTATCATTATCATTGCTGTTGCTGTTAAATAGATGTATGCAGCAGCAGCAGGAGCAGCAGGAGCAGCAGGAGGAGGAGGCCAACCCCCTCCGCCACCACCATCCGAGGGTGATAATGCATATGCCCCACTTTACAAAGATGATAAGCCCCAGAGGCAAGGACGACGAGGAGGAGGAGGGTAGGAGGCCGCCAGTGGACGATGTATCATGCTAGTGTGTTGCAGGTCAACTGCTGTTGGCTCAGTGAGGAACCCCTCTATTGAACGTGATACGAATGTAACATGGACTGTCCCTGAGGAGTAAGTAGATGTACCAGCTTCATACCTACTACTGCTACTCGGATCAGGTTTATGGCAGATGATGAGCAGACCTATTGCTCCGACTCAGACTACTACTATGGTACTTCATATATAGACCCAACACATGGAGGCCAGAAGAGAAGGACTGATGATAGATCACCTAAACGGCGACGGCAACGACACTAAGGAGGGAGTTCCCTATTCACCGCTCTTGCGTTCCCACTGTTATCCTCATTTGCGGTATTTCGTACGTTTCATTTGACCCGTAATGCGTGTATTGAGTTCGAGTTCACGTTTATCGTTATCACTTCTTTTCGTGCACAATCTATACGGGAGACGAGCTCATCATGTCCATCACACATGGCGAGATGATCCTCACCACGAACGTATCGAGTAGTAGAGATGATCCTCGAAGGGCGATCATCATCATCAGCAACGGGGGTAACCTCAAGGGTAGCAGCTGTAAAGTAAGCAGGAAGGATAATAAATTGGTAATAGACATATACATGTATGTCAGGCTAACAGGGCGATAGGACATCGTGATATATGGTGCACTCGAAAGTGCACATCTATAACACAGCTCAGTTGAAAATTAGTGAGGAGGGGAGATTTTTGGATGTGGAGTAGGTATTCAATTCTACAGATACTCTAAAGCAGACGACGACGACGACGACCTCTTCTTTTTCTATTCCTCATACATCCAATCACTATGACTACTCACTGTGTGCAAGCAACTGCAGGTATGCCCTCAGTATGACAACCTGCAGAATACAGAATGCACTTTAAGAAGGTGTTGTCAATCCGATACACGGTGTATCATACACCATCACAGCTCAACAATCTCTCTCTACTGTATGCTCTTCGGCAAACGCTTACACCATATCACCATCCAACAGGGAAACGTTAGCTGAGGCATCCGGGAGTGGAGCCTTCACCACGATGTTCGCCTTCCCATGGTGTACATACTATACATACTCCTCACCCCAAACCGTTCTGAGTTACTAGTACATGCAGGGAAGGAGATGTCATACAGGAGTTAACCAAGGGAGTCTCTAACTGGTATTGGATGATTTACCTTGTAGTACTCCGGTTAGTTGTCTTCTCTCCAAGGCATCTACTACAACCTGTTATATCTCTTTATTACACAATGGCTCTGCCAGCAATTCTATCCAATGAGGATATAGCTAAGTTCCGTACTAGTACATGTGAAAGATTTGCTACTACTGGGGAATGTCTATTCTCTAGTAATAAGAATAATAGTTATAGATGAGGTACAGTGATGATGCTTACATCAGGTAGATGTCAATACAGTCATAATGTTGAATGGAGGAGGAGGTCTCCACTGAAATATCGGTAGGCTTTAGGAAATAGGCTAAGGCGGCCAACATGAGTATGTATAGTTACGAGCCACGACTATGTGAGCACTATGCTGATGCTATATCATATATAATGATGGATACTGACCCAACCGATAGGCCAGAGAGTAATAATAAATCTCCCCTACAGCCACCTATGAGGATGCGCTGTCGATGGTGAGGACCTTAGTACCTATCATGGTAACAACAACAATATGTACCCGATCAGTCCACAAGGCCGTAGCTGTCGTATGGCCCATTCTGAGGAGGAAGTCCTTTTCCACCCTTGGGTGTATAAAACGATGTTGTGTGAGGATGTATGTTGTACAAGGTGGTGATCATACCCTACCATCTTACCTACCAACTATCCTCATAGATACTATTGTCCCTTTGCCCACTGCCCAGAGGAATTAAGAGCATCCCCACTCAGTAACACCAGCCTTCTATATATGTTACATGCATCCAAAGACCTTAGGCACTGATCAACTACGGGAATGGCTCCGCCCTTTCCTAGAATATGGTGCCCATCATAGACAGCAGATGGTATGGAGACAGAATAGCATGCTCACTGGAGAAGCTTCCTTTGCTGTGGATGATAATGATGATGAGCAGTCCTCCTCGGATGACGGGGAGAATAGTGACGGTCCAACTATCTCGAACCTGGATCATGTAAGAAAAGAAGATGGTGGTCAGTTGGGTTGCATGAGCCACTAGACGCTTCCCTCATCTCGTCAAGATTATCAAGTGTTGCAGGCACAACACTTACTAACACCCTCGATTGCCACTACTATCAATGAGATGACGATCATCAACAGCAGCAAATCATCTAGTGTACAGGATTGGGATGTTCTTGTATCACTTCTACTACTTCTATCATGTATACACCATGCGAGCTCTTTTAGGCGGATGGTCTCTTAAGAGTGTCCTCGTCTTCCGTCGTCAACCTTGTACATCGAGCAGAGGAAGACCTAAGTTTTAGAGCGGGGCGTGGAGGCTCCACCAATACCGCTGCTACTGGCAATGAACCATGTGTAGGACACTATTATCTCTCATTATCAGTGATAGTATAGCAGACCCAGCAGCAGACCCAGCATGAGTATCATCAGTGCTTAGCGAAGATACTGCCATTCCGTAGATCCGACGAGGAACGGGATGCTCACGCGTTCATGTGCCACTTGGCAACAGCATTTCCAGATCAAGTACTCTCTAGGATCCTGCCACTCTACCGTCTCATCGTGTATCAGGTCATACCCCCTTCCACCTCTCGTCCTACTACCAGCCCTTTCGAGGCCCCCGTAGTAGTATAGTACGCTCAATCGCTATACAATTCAGTCGAGGCAGGTATATGGTCATGGAAGGTCGTCGTTGAGTCTACGGCAGATAGGACGGGAATTAGCATTACTAGCCAGATCACCTCATCCCAACATCCTACATCTATCCCACATATACGAGGTAAATCAGCACCATGCTTGTCGCCGTCACCACCACCACCAACTTACTCCACATTACTATAGTCAACGGCAACCGATGGTGCTTTCCGTAACGGTGCTTTGATCCTCACTATGAAGGAGTGTGACATGTCTCTTAATGAGATGTTAGCGGGACTTGGAGCCTCTATCGACTCTACTGGTAAAACCAACAACAATAGCTGTTCACCGGATTCTTCTTCATCATTCACCCCCGTCTAGATCCTTCTAGTACAGCCCTTTCTGGGGATACGGTCCAGATACTAGCTCGTGACGTGACTGCTGGACTACAGAGGATGCATGTACTATCCTACTATCAACATGTTCTATACCAATGCTGTCTGCCTCTTAGTTTTTCAACATGTACCATACACGACTATCTGCCAATAATGTACTAGTAGACCTACCAGGTGGCCGCAATGATGTCTCTAGAGTAACCTTCAGACTGGCTGATCATGTAACTGTTCCCATGTATCTCTCTGATGTCCGATGTTCTCTTATTCTTAGATGAGTAAAGTGAAATTGTTTGATATTATGCACAAGGTGAGAACGGCTCTCGCAGCGAGAAGCGAGCAGGTTGGCGTATCCGCTACACCAGCCCCTTCATTATTGAGGAGCATACAGTCGGATAGTATAGAGTTGATGTCAGAGCAGCATGCTAAGGAAGGGTGGTACCCAGCTGAGGTATGTTCCATCCTATAATCAACTGTTCATTACTCTAATAACCCACCAGGTCATGGAAATGCTGCAGCAGTTATCTTTGAGTCGTGAGAATGTCCAAACAAGCGAGATCCAAGGACTATTAGACGCCATTGAGTGGCCCTTAGTGAGAGGGGAAGGGTGGTTCGGAGGATGGTAGTGAACTCAACGTCGTATCCTGCTAGGTTGATGTTTGGGGTCTTGGTGCTGTTGTGCTATTCGCAGTGAGTGGGATGCTACCTAAACAATGGAAGACTTCCCTGTATAGTACAGGCAATGGAGGCACGGATCACTCACCCTCCTGGCGGCATCTGGAAGCTCTCAATCCCCTATTCATGGTAACTGGTGCATGGTCTCGTTTGGAGTATGAGCGATCTCTAATCAGGATTACCTCTCAAGGTTGGTACGTTCAAAGGCACATCTCAGAGAGGACTTGGCTACATCAGCTTGCCATCCGCTGTTGAGGTATGAATTTGGAACTCAGCATCTAAAACAAGAACACACTTCAGGGATCCAGAATCCATTTTGGACCTTATACGCCGTTCACCAAGCAACGATTCTGTTGATGCCAAAGATGTCCATCGACTGGAAGCAGCTATATTACCTTCCCCCATGGCATACAGTAGGGACAGGATGATTACAAGTGTAGGGTACATGGAGTGGACAAGGCCGCCGTCGTCATTAGTACTTGATATGTTAGCTGCGATATGCTGGTATTGGGTCACAGGCAGGCAGAGGGGAAGGAGACTGTGCTGCAGATGCAAAAGTCTTCTGTGACATGTGCAGGGTGATGGTCTGGGAGGGGTATTTGCATCATCAACGCCATTGCGAATAGGTCCCCTTGGACAGTTGTTGTGATGAGCTCAGTACACAACAGCCGTCGAGAAGGACGGTACTACAGCTGTTGAGGTATGTCCGGAGGCGGGCTGACGACTATGATCATACTGATGATTACGAATGTACCTAGCATGGTGATCTAGCTCTCGGTAATGGTAATCTATAGATCACCGATGGTTACAAGATAGCATATCAGTACTGTTGAAACATCCAGCAGCATTGATCATAGCATTCGATGCGGTAGGTTAAAGGTTACTACTATTCTCTTCATTCGTGCTACTCCTGCATCAGGATCGTATATCTCGCCACATCACATACGCCGATTACACCCAGAGATACCAACAGCAATACCATGACCTCAATCAGAGGTATGCTGTCACTGGGGCTTGGTCGTCGTATCATAGCCGTACAACATCTTTGTAGTTGGATGGTGACGATGATGCCGAACCACACCAATCCCTCGAAGCTCACCCGTAATGGTGATGATGAATGTGGCCAACGAGACCGCTTCAACAAGGTGATGGAGAATATCATATCATACCGCAACTTTGTACATGAGACCCTCTCCTCCACCTCCACCTCGTCATCTCCCCAGTAGCTTGTGGAGGACTTCATTCCCTCCCAGGGGACTCATCGAGATTTGCTGTTGCTCTAACGTACCATCTAGTGTCGACACCTTCCTAGGTGCTGATATCTACGATTATGATTATTGTGTTGATACATTGTGTTCCTGTGGTTGTCCTGCTTCTGATTGTCACTCGATCTGTCGCGTTGTATTTCGTGATGGGTCAGCATCTATATTCCTCCGGTTTTGCCTTACTATTGATAACTCCACCTCGGTCCCGAAGACCCTTCGGGTCGAAGAGTGTAGTTGTGTAGAGTGCACAACTATGGAATCTTAGCTTCGTCCGAAACTAGTTGAATCAACAGTACCAAGTCGATCAGATCGGCTCGGCAGTGCCGAGTCGGCAGTTCTTTGACTAAACTTAACGGTCTCCGTCGCCTGACTACCTCCAGGGTTCGGCTCGGGAGTCGTCTCCACAGTGTGGACCGCCTTGCACATTTTATGGCATAGGCTCACCATCTGGTGAGCATGTGAATCATAGTATTCCTCCATCAATGTGTTTCTTTCTTGGAAGAGTTGCTGTGGTATTCAATGGGGCCAATCCGTTTGTGGTGTTTTTTTCTCCCCCATGAGCATCTGCTGCCTCAACTTGGCTGAAGACGTGGCTCTTGCCGAAGGTTTCCGTACCATAACCTTGAGGTCTATCCCCGATATGGGTTGTGGTTCGGCGAAAGAGATGCGACAGAATCGTCGCACGAAACTGGTGGCACGCCTCCTCTATTGTAAGAGGCCTGATTCGACTGGGAGGTTCAGATATACCAAGCCTGGTGAGAAAAGAGGCTCCCCAAGGCTTCCCATTGATATCTCGTATGATCGGTGGTGCCTCTTTTCCGAAGTGAGCACCGGCACCCCTTTCATAATATTGACTCGTGACACAACGTCTACTAATAACCTTCTCCACTATGCCGATTGCATTTCAGTAGGCGATTCTTTCTGCTTACTGCAGTGCAGTGGCCACGGCCAGATGGAAAACGGTACTCGAGTTCTTGAAACGCGCAGCCCATTGATACCAATCAAGGTGGTGGAGTCCCCTGAAATCCTACCCCAGTCGAATCTCACCGCGACATGTTTCCAAACGTTCCACTTGCCAAAATGCACTGTCGAAATCATCGACTTCGGCATAGTCAAAGATGCCTGTCCCGGTTTGCTGTGCGATGCCCAGTCATCGAAGATGTGTGGTTGCAAAGTCGTTCTCTCCAAGAATGCTTGGGTGGTTAAAGCGAAGGTATGCATCGAGCAGCTGGGAGCCGATGAAGAGGTCGAAGTTACTGGAATGAACTTCTCCAAGGTTTTCGTAGATCCTGTTGCACTTGACGTGAGTTGACGCTCAAATTTCGTTCGGCATAGCCAACTAAGTTAATTCAGTCCAAACCTGAGCTGGCGCGTCCTGTTCAAATATGGGATGTGGCTGACCGCATTTGCGACTATGTGAACGCTACTGCTGGCGGGTGGATGGCTATCGGTTGGTACAAGGCCGGGGCTACCACCGCTGCCAATGGGGAGGTGGCAGTCATATCTCGGCCTAAATTTCATGTCGTACGCCTCCAACCCGCTTCTCTTTCACCAGAGAATGAGGCTTGGATTAACAACAACAGGTAAATTGTAGGACGTTGCTTAGAATAGCAAATCAGTATCGATCGCCTCTCCATCTTTTCAGATACACTATTGCCCAAGGCGGACGAGTTGTTCTCGGGAGACGCGAGTTACCTGGCCCATACGTTCGAGATGAGCGCATTGTGAGTCAAGAGCTTCAGGTTGCTTAAGAACATTCAGATATTCCCCTTTCGTGCAGATGAATAATCGCCTAGCACAGGCAGCTCCGAATCATGCAGGGCAGAATGCACAATCTCCGGGGCGGAATGGACCACCGTTGGGACAGAATACCACACAGCAACAGGTATGCTTAACGGTTTACTTTTGACTTGAAAGGATGCTCGATTTCTTTCAACTTAGTCTCGTTGGAGGAGTCGTTTTGGGATGTTGACTTGTGGTGTGACTAATGATTGTTGAACTGATGACCTGTGGTTGTAAAATTAACCGACTTGAATTGCTGCTGTTCAGGTCATTCAGATAGGAGCTCGAAATACACAGCAACGCGCAACGGGTAAGACCTCCTTTGAGAGTTTCTTTGCGTGTCTATATTCACTGTTTAAGGTCACGGTGATGGTGCGAATCATGTGCCGTTCGCTGGCTCGGTAGGAAACTTCAAAACCTTCATCGGCTTGACATTTATCACAGGTTTTCGCTACGGGAGGTGCTCCAAGAGTCGAAAGAGCTCGCCAGAGAGACAGTGAGGATGGAGACAGGGCTGGTAGAGAGGTTGAGGACGAACTTGAAGATTGAGTACCGGTTGAAACAACACTATGACCGGTCAGTTCTACATACTTCTATTCATTCAGGAATGGGTCATCTTCATAGTTCCTGTTCGTCTTGCAGAAATTCCGGCGTTTTCTCCATCGCGATCAAGGTGGTGACCATATCGTCACTTTATTGTCACTAATCTGTTGCTTTTCAGGTTTGCTCGCTTTCGTTGAATTTTTCCAGTCATCGTTGACACCGTTCTTAGAGGACCGTGCTGTATAAGCGGGTACCGTTGTTGCTATCTAAACTCCCATTAGAGTGTATTTCGTATTTGAACTTCATGCTTCCAATGGTGGAATTTAACATGATGTTTCTATAACAAGCCCATCGCGCTAGCGTTTGCGTTGATCTAATGGGAGATGCTCATAGTCTTCCTTTCATATTTTATATAGATCAGGCGTCAGTATAATGTCGCTTATACAGTTTTATACAGATTACAGTATAAGTATTACTAATATTGATTAGTAGTATAAGTACTTTTTGTTGTACTTGAAGTATTAGTAGAACTCTT
>NW_003211409.1:43264-44466 GCF_000006405.1 Perkinsus marinus ATCC 50983
TGCAATAGATTTCGTAGTAGGGGATGTAGTACAAGTTGTAGTAGGAGTTTTAGCCGGGATTGTATTAGGACTTGTAATAGGAGTTGTAGTTGAAATTATAGTGGGAATTGTAGTAGTAGTTATCGTATATGTCATGATGTTAGCTGAGCTCTTTCACACTGTGAAATTCACAGTGCTGATCTCTGGTCTATTGTTGATCACCCTATGTGGCATCATGATCTACACTTCTTCAAGTGGCAATCCGATTCGTGGATACCAGCAAATCTGGATACATAGGCACAGTATAATACACAGTGATAATATCATGAATATTTCTATTGTTAAGTCCAATATATTATCACCTGCGATCTATAGATGATAAATTCCTATTGACAATCGAAGACATTTCGTAGTGAGAGTTTTGTTAATATTCACAAATTGTGAATATTCACAAATATAGGCACAATTCGATGAAAGCTTGAAGTACAGTTATCGAATAACAGTACAATGATCGAAATACAGCAATCATGTTTCCCAGGCCAGGAACAACTCATATAGATCTGGTGAGGCAATCGATAATTCGTCCACCATTTATCGTTGCTAGTCACCGTCTAGCGTCGTGCATGCGTACTGGACATTGTGTGCACGTGAATATCGTAATCACACAAGCAGGTTGTAAGCCATACGCACCATCCGGACAGGTAGCCAGACACCACGACATAAATAGTATTTATTAAATACGATAAACTACAACATCCAACGTCCCAACAACGTCCAACATAAAATACCCCCAAAGACAATAGACGCGCCTGAATACCAGGCGCAATAGCATTACGAGAAATGGTCTAGTGGTAGAATCTCAAGTTATCTATCCCAAGATCGTGGGTTCGACTCGCACCGAGCGCAGCGAGTAGCGACAGCGCATCGCTAGATCTGTCGCGTTGTATTTCGTGATGGGTCAGCATCTATATTCCTCCGGTTTTGCCTTACTATTGATAACTCCACCTCGGTCCCGAAGACCCTTCGGGTCGAAGAGTGTAGTTGTGTAGAGTGCACAACTATGGAATCTTAGCTTCGTCCGAAACTAGTTGAATCAACAGTACCAAGTCGATCAGATCGGCTCGGCAGTGCCGAGTCGGCAGTTCTTTGACTAAACTTAACGGTCTCCGTCGCCTGACTACCTCCAGGGTTCGGCTCGGGAGTCGTCTCCACAGTGTGGACCG
>NW_003211409.1:44566-47657 GCF_000006405.1 Perkinsus marinus ATCC 50983
GCTGTAGAGAACCTTCACTTGTGAGGCGTGTTGAGTCACCACTGGTGACCGTCTAGTGACCCTGGTAGAATTGGTTCCATTGTTTTCAGTGATCCCGACAAGCGAAGACGATACTGCAGATTACCGGAGCTTCTAGTGGTGAATATCGCTCTTCACGCCCTCCTAGAGAGCTGTTTTGGGTCTCTCACAGAGTGGACCTCCAATATCTCAGCATGGAGATCCGAGTGTCGATGACGTATTTACCAGATCATCCAACCACTCATGCTTACCGTTTCACTCACCGAACCACTTCTCCGCGTATTTGTCGACATGGAGCGCTACCGTCTTATTGCGACTGTTCATGGCCAATAGCATCGCACCGACAGTATTCAATACTATGTGTATATAGGGGAAAAGCTTGCGGTGGAAAGCCAAAATGATTCGCTTGATAAGAACCTCTCTCTCGACAGATTCTGTCAGAGTCCGACAGTCGGACAGGAGCGCAAGTATTGTATTTCCTTCGCGGAATTTCTTTGAATATCTCACTCCATAGACATAACTGATATAGACTCAACTGAGAATCCCTATTAGGGTTACTTCTCGCTTGAGCTTCTTCACTCTGGCTTGCAGATTGTCGGCCGCCCGCACCAACACTTCTCGATGATTGTCACGACCCATTGGGTTGAACCCAAAGCCTCGATGATCGCGGTTTCCTCACGATGGCTATCCTCAGCATAGCATTGCTGCTACTCCGCATACTGTCAGCACCGCATAGTTGGACACAGTCCTCGCTGATACAGTCACTATCGGAGATGGCAGAAAAACAGCCTGAGGAACGTACAAGACGAATCCTCGGGCGAGAGTCGAAGAATCGCCACGAGCGAAAAGCAGGACTGTGATCTCACCCAACATGAGGGATTCTCGCATCTCACGAATGGAATGTTTTACTTCCAAGAGATCTTCTGATCGACCAAACATCGTGGGTGGTTCGAGATGGATCCGACTGACAAAACGCTTGGCCGGAGCATAGGATAGATAAGTCTTACCCATCCTATACTCCTGTTAAGCGTTTTACCCGGTAAGATATACAGTATGCAGCAACTGGACTGCCATCCTCGCTCGAGGGACAGCAGCACAGGCTATGCTCGAATTGGCAGCCGAGTAGCGGTGCGGACATCGTCATTATGACACCGTCTAGAAGGATGCGGGTTGTCCTCGACACCTGCCTTCCATGGCGTGGACAAACTTCCACAATCAAGTAATTATGAGATGAAGCTTTCTCATCGAGTACGGACCAGTGACCCGGTGAAAGTCTGCCGAAGAGTACCCGCCCCGTGCGAGTGATCCCTAAGGAAACCTCTGGTGCCTTATCGTATGCTATTACAGCCGGAAGAGCATACTCCCAGAGCAAGGCTAAACCGTCTAGTAATGATGAATCATCATTGATGATGGCTCTCGACACAGCCATTGATCCGTCCAAATAGCACAGCAACCACTGTCTGTCTAGCATGTCGACGAAAGTACTGTTCGGTTGAATATGACATTATGTTTGGCTGAATTAGGTGGCTAACCTATACATCACATAATTAACTACTACATCTCAAACGACTTGTTACAGCACTAGTAGTACTGCACTACACAGTGACTCTCCATAAGTGAGTATTGGAAACCTCTTACTTTATCGAAAGAGCAATTAAGAGTCATCAAACTCGACCGTGGGATCTCTTATGCTCGAGGATTTCTATCGTATCCATCTTGGAAAGATCAAGGCTGCAGTCTTCACACTTAGCGTCATACTTCACCTCGTCGGTTAGATCCTCCGAAGAGTTACCGACTGCAACGACAGGACCGTCTGACACATTTTTGTCAAATATCATATGGAGACCAAGTACCGCACCTCCATCATATAGGGACATGCCGTTACAAAAGCGCCGCTTGTGGTCGCTTATTTCTTTTCTGTTCAATCGGCCTTTGAAGCCACAATCTGGACATCTCCAATCAACCTGAGATATGCATATATCCAACCAATGATGATCATTGGATGATCTTGCATCGCTCACCTTCAAAGAGTCAGAAACCTGACCCGAGCTAATATCGATACGGGTGTCATCCACGTTACCCCAAGTGAGCCATGATGTTACTCTCTCGCCTCGTTGGGAGGGCGCCAGTATTGCAGCATCGCCCTCACTGATGATCTGCCAATCAAATTCGACTGCAGCAGCCAGGTCTTGTAGCTGCAGCATGCGAGACTGTAACTCCTCCATATCAACAGTATGACGATGACATTCTCCTCGAGCTCGACTGAGTTCAGCCGGTAATCTCGGACTGCCTTCAGCTGAGGGCTGATGGTCTGGAAGAGTCTTATCTGTCTCAGCGAGTTCCCAAACTCCCCAGTCAAAAGCTTCGAATAGTGCCGAAATTTCCAAATCCATACGACTCTCTAACCACTGACGTACGACTATTGCTGTACCTGAGCGACTCATTCAGTCAAGGAGTAGTGAGCAGCATATGCCGTTACCTAGCAACTTCTCGATGGATCCCCGAGTAGTAAGGTAGAGTCGCTGGTCGATGACCAGAGAGTCGCATTGGGTATTAGTATTCACGTTGGCTGCGGCAAAGAGTAGAGTAGATAGCAGTGGTAGACGTATGCAATGAACGATGAAGGGACGATACCTTGAAAGAAGTATATAATAAGAGCTGTGATAGCCCCCATTCAGAGTGAGTGCTTCAGAGCCGAGGAATTCAAGCCCCATCTCTTTGAGTAACTCTCACGTTAGCAAAAGCGAGGAAAAGCCCACGCATTCCGTCTCGGGTGATATCTCGTTAGCGATGGGATAGAGAACGCTCTGAGGATGTATCGACGCAAACCTGTCCGCCGCGAGGTTACCAGCCAGTACAGTAAATAAGCCTGAAACAGAAAGAGGAATGACACAGCAAGTAAGGGTTTCGTCCCTACAGTCCTTGGCCGTCCCTTCAGTCCTGTTGCTCTTGGCTGGGTACGATATATTAGGATAAAGGGCTTTACCAATGCACATCGATAGTAATTTCATCTTGGAGGTAGAAACCTTGTCAGCTGTGCCGAATAACCTGCAACTTTATGGGATATAATGAG
>NW_003211409.1:47757-66486 GCF_000006405.1 Perkinsus marinus ATCC 50983
TTGCTCCGGTAATCATATCGACATCGAGGATCTCCTACCCCTGTGAAGCTGTTGCGCGTCAGCTTTGCTAACTCCGATCGTAATCTCTGAGACAGGTGGGTCTCATCATCTTGGATGACTCCCTGATTCTAACCTGTCTATTCTTGTCAGCAAGAGGATCAATGTTGGCAGCTGACTCCTCTTCACTACCCTTCCCTTCGTGTCTACCCTCCAGCAGGGCCATGGCATCAGTTTGCATCCTCTTCTGCATATCTAATAAAACTCTAGCCCCTCCCTCAAATCGAGATACAAGGTCTAACCTGTTGCTGCGGCTCTCCCTCCTCGACCCTCTCTCAACTGACCCTGTAACTGTTGCGCTGACTTGCTCATATCGTACCTACACCATACAGCCATACAGTGATATGGATCAATGAGGCTCCCACATCTTAGACTCATCAATGCCTCTTTCACGTGCCCATCGTCTTGCTCCCTCCCTACTCTGCACTCGCCGTTTCAGCCATGCAGTGTATCTGATTAATGTATAGCAGCAGCGAAGCGAGTCGACCTCATAACTGGACGAGCTGTACTACACATTGAAACAGGTGAATAGATCGCCGCTGTCGCTCAGCAGATCGGCACTCTCATCGCCACTATATTCCCCATAGCGAAATGGCGAATGGAAATTGAGGGAGGCCGCGATGATGGTAGCCACCCTCATGGCCGTCGAGCCGAGAATCTTGAGCAAATGAGGCATGCCTCGACTATATCCATCAGTTATTACCATGGACATCAAGAGCATATTTCCAACAGGGATAGGTACGGGTAGCCGAGAGAGTACCTTACATGGATAATATGATACTACGAGCAGGGGGACGCATACTCTGCCAGTCGACGTCAGATGTAATGCTGTAGAGTTACTGTCCTTAGTAGCTGCTCTAGCAAGACATAGGTAATTGCGCGCTAATCTCATAGAGTCCTCCTGAATGTCTGATGAAGGCTATAGACAATGATACGAAGGATGGAGTGAATACCCGTTGGAAACCTGAAGTCCTCTCCTGACACATCAACATCCAGAGCTAACAATTGCAACAGACTATGGACCAAAGAGTCGAAGTTACGAGTAATCTGAATAACGTGATGACAGCAGCAACAAATCTGGTGGTATCCCTCTCCCACACACTTCCGGGCGAGTGTAAGCCAGCATGTGCTGACCAAGCTTTTCCGAATACCTAAATGGAGTAATGCAGTCGAGGAGAGTGATGCAGCCTTGAACACACATCCTGTAACATTGTCCAGGTCCCGTGCGGCCAGCTCTGCCCTTCCGTTGATCAGCACTAGCCTGTGATATCCATTGCTCTGCCAATCGTCTAGTGCTGCTCCCTGCATCTACACTCATCTCTTTAACTTTACCACTGTCGATCACAAAGCGTATACCATCAATTGTGATACTCGTCTCGGCTACGTTAGTTGCGATAACACATTTACGCATACCTGGAATATCACGACTGTGATATTGTGATGACCAAACGCTCCCACCTCGAGGGGCTATGTCGAATGCTTTATCCTGTTCCTCTACGGGGAGCTGTGCATGTAAAGGGAGCTAGCAGAGCATGGTATCAACATACAACCAGTGGTATGCTGTTACAGGTATCCACGTACGAGAGATCTCGGGCTCATCTCGTATAGCATTGCATAAGCATTCAATCTCTTGTGCCCCACTCAGGAAGACCAATGCATCACCACTTTGGCTCTTGGGTGTAGTCGTCTGGATCTTCTTCAGTAAGGCTAGATATGGGCTACAATCTGAGGAATGATGTGGATGAATCCAGTAGAGAGTGAGGACTGGAGAGACATACCAAGTACGGCCTCTCTTGTGCTATCGGTTCCATCGTCGCCTCGTCTCCGGCGCCCGCGAGCCGGTGCCCGATGCATATTGGCAGCAGCCTGCGGTGGAGGTTCCCCGCTCAGCTGGATATATCTGAAATAGCCAGCTCTTCCCGTGATAGGATAGTGATCCTAGAGTACTCGGTAGTGACAGGGTAGCTTCTGCCACAGACTGAGATAACTGCCGACTCAGGGAGGTTGAAGAGATCACGGAAATGCTCCGTATCGAAAGTTGCACTCATGAGTATCTGGTAACCTGCCTAATCGTAACGCTAGCCATTGAGCTTATTACTATTTTCAAATCGTTCCTTTTCTGGAGTAACTCTGGTATGTAGGATAGGATAACATCCATTGGAGCGTGTCGTTCGTGGACCTAACTATAAGTTGCACGGAGGACTCGCCAAGCCGAGGGATGCTAGTAGTGGTGCTCACTTCATCTAACAACAATACATTGAAGTCAGAAAGCTCACCATCCGACTCGAGGAGTCTCAGTAACAGGCCCTCGGTAACCTACATTCACATGCTCACCACTGCCTGACTGCCCGAGAGAGCTTACAAAAAGGATCCTAGTGTGACGAGTTCTGGTGTTGTCGAACCGCATCTGATACGCTACTCGACTACCTGGGAGTATTTGGAGAGTGAAGCAGAGGTCATATGTTATCACTACTACCCCACGCTTGCAGTTGCTCAGTTTGAACTCTCCGACATAACGACATCGCGGCAAGCCGTCGTGGCTGTGTACCTGAGAGGCCGTCACTAAGCTTATGAGGGGATTCTGCATGCTCACATATTATGGAGCTATCTCGATCGGCCTCCAGCAGATACCTATTTACATTATGCTATACATGCAGATACAGAGGCTCTTACTGAGGGACTTGTGTAGATTTACCACAACCAGTGTCCCCTGCTATCAGTACAATCCGGCTGGATTCCAGGGCGGCTAGCTGACATTGATGGGGTACTTCTCCAGCATTACCCGACAGCCTTACTATTTGCTCGCGATGCTTAGCTATGGGTAGAGCAGTGCGTGAGCTCATTAAACTTCGTAACTTCTGATTGCTCTGCTTCAATCTCATATCCGTGTAGAAGCGGAGTGCATCCTCGAAGATATCATCTCTGGAGGAGCGGTGATAGTGTTGGCTGGCCCCTTGCAGCACCTATATATGGTGCATGATACTCTTGACGACGTTATGTAACGCCCTCACTGGTATTGAGAAATTGATAGTATACTTCCTCTCGAAGGATGAAGACGAGTTCTCATCTCTCTCGCGATGCGAGCCTCGTGCCTGTTCTGATGGTTATCACATTGATGACGGATAGTATGTTCAAAAGCCCTACGGTAACCCTCGATCGATACATCTCCAGGAAGGCATCAAAGTCCTCTTCACAGTCAGCAAGCATCCCGCGGCATCCAGCAATGCCAGTGTCAAAGAGCCGTTCACGTATCCTTGTCTCTACCTCCCCACTTCTGTCATCACGATAGCGATTGGACATCATCATCAAATGAAATCAACCCCTCCAGCAGGATATGAGTATCAATTTGGGGACCCCAAAGACCAACACTTATTCATAACAGGATCGGATCGGCTCTCTCTGACTGATGCTTCATACAACTCACATCATACTCATCCCATTTCACATCCTCCCCATAGAAATAGCTCACTCAATAGTATGTGGTGGGATCAGAATGGAGGTTGTGCCGATAATGGTCAAGCCGTCCTCTACTCAATATCGGCAAAATTCTATGCTGATGATGATGTGCTGCGGAATATGAGGGAATCCGAGGAAAGGAGGGCATATCGCTTCAGGAACGAGTTACCGTCTACCTATGGATGCATCGGTACTATGTGTGAGATACTCTCCCTATGGTGCACCTTTCTGCATTAGGTCTCCAGTAGCCTTACAGTTGAGTAGGCTCAGTGAGCCCGGCTCACTGACTCCGTGACACTGAACTTGACATCTCTCACTATATGGCGCCTATTGTTGAACGTGAAAGACGGTGATCTTTGTTCGTCTACATGTCTGCTAGCACTATCGTCAACCACCTCTCATACTCCATAAAGCTATGTACCATAGAGTCGTTTGATGATGATCCTCATCAACGATGCTCCGATATAGGGGATAGTACATGCCTCCTTGTCTCCTTCTGAAGGAGATGGGAAGTAGGTGTGCTCCTTCCGTACGCTCTGCTCACGCACGCGTGAGCAGACCGTACGAAGTGTAGGGCGTCAATCATAATGTTTCACCGTCAAGGTTCTACAACCGTTCATCAGTTTTCCTTCAACCCTTTGATGAACCACTCCTATCCCACGAAAGAAGCTCAGCAAGCTGGAGGTTCCTATACCACCTCCTCGCCTGCTGTGGTAAAGCAGGGAATGCACACCGAATGGATAGCTGATGCCCTTTGGTCCGGTAGATACGATCGAAAGTTCTACACACCCTGTGCTGTATAACTTTCTTCCTGTTGGCCCTTCAGCCGTTAGTTCAAGTGGCCGAGAGGTTAAATGATACTCGTCACTAACATTCTTGCCCTAAAATTGGCCCTTCAGGACTATCTATCCATGGTACACTAGAACCTTCGTAGAGAGCGGTAAGCTGACTAAAAACGACATATTCATTGGCTTCCTTGGTCCTGTGGGACATATTGTTTACTTTGGAATTGGTCTGCTTTTGTCGATGCCTACGGTACGACCCCTATACCTCACTCCAGCTGCAGCACCATCACTAGGTTCTACGTCGTTCCGAATGGAAGATGCAACTCAAGAAAGGGTTTTTACCCATCTTCGCTGGCATGCCGGTCCTCCTCATAGCGTGGATCGTCGGCAATGCTTATGTGTGAGTACAAAAAAACTGTTGGAATTCTGTGAGGTAGCTGCTTCCCCGGATTTCAGGCACTTCATTCTCCTGTATCTCACTACTGACGGTGAGTCCTCAATAGTTTCTGCCTACCATGTTAAGGGAAATCCCCTTTTAGAAATTGTCTTCGGAGAATTACCTAAGTACCAGACTATAGTCCGCGATATGGTAGCCTACATGCTCATCGAGGAAGTGGGGCTCTACTATGTGCACCGCCTGTTCCATGAGTGGAAGGCTGGCTATAGGGTGGTACATAAGCTCCATCATAAGTGATGAACAGCCTTCCGTCATATGAGAGCTTATGGTCAGGATTGATCAGGTTCACATCCCCTGTCCCCCTACAAGCTCTACACTGTCACCCGCTTGATCAAGTCATCATTAACTTCACCCCTCTACTCGCCGGACCACTAATAATGCAATCTCATGTACGTCAAATCCTTGGAATTGTTTCATAGTGGTAAGCAGATACTAACCTTCGCTCTGTGGATAACTTTCTCCTTCGTAAACACGCTGGTGTCTCACTCGGGATATAACTTCGTTACTGTAAGGTATAAGCCTTTAAAGACTTGCCTATCGTTGAATATCCAGGTAATGAACCCTGATATGCATGACCTACACCATGAGCATCCCGAGTGTAACTACGGTTATCTTGGGATCCTCGACTACCTACACGGTAGGATTTTCAGAATGGAGACTTATTGATGCCTCCGTTCTTTAAGGTACATACCGCGTTAGGTTAAATGAGGTTAGACGTGACCTTGGTGACAAGAGTTAGAATTCCAAGCGGAGATTATACAGTATTTCACATATGTTTTTTCTTTTATTATCAGATGATGACATATCATCCTCTCTTTCTATTCAACTTTCCTCGAGGTACATACCGCTCTAGGTATGTACGAGGTTACGCGTGGCCTTGATGACAAAAGTTAGAATTTTAAGCGAAGATTATACAGTCTGTCAACTTACATACGTTATTTTAAACCGAATTATATATGGCACAAAGATTTTCCAGGGTGAAGGATGGTCGATTACACACGTATATGTGCCAGCTTCCTTTCATTATAGCATGCATGCACCCATATGGTGCGCGCAAGCCTAGCTCGCCGGATCAATCTCGATATGTTGTGGTCGGATGGGCCAATTTTTACGACGCTTCAAGTCTTGCAGATAGAGACTTCGGTTCATATTAGAGATAATGAGAGCCAACAATTCTTCTTCTGAGTCCGACTGGCACCACCGAGTAGCGTTGGTTAGTTTGGATTCCCGTTAATTCCACAGGTATGAATATATGTTTCCATCCCATGTATTCCGATACAACGTCCATCCAAACGGGCCTCGGTTCGCGCCCTCAATTTCTTCCTGGTTCGTTTCAATTGGACATTGAGAGTATTATCAGGTGACGACGTATTTTTCCGAGATTGAGGATCCCAATAGGGCCCTCCGCAACGTGTTCGATGTTTTCTCCTTTTCTGCTCATAAGTCCGCATTTTTCAATGCGGCCTAGTGACTGCAGGGATGACAACTCCGCATATTCTCGAATCTGCGGAGGTCGAGCGTTACGAGTTACGTTACGAGCGTATTCTCGTTCATGCGTTACGAGGTCGAGGTACCCGAATGCTACTACGAACCGGACTTCTGATATCATCAGCTTTCTCAGGCCATGCTAAACGTCCTCAATGAGGAGCCTCCATGTGCTTCGGCAATAACGAAGCACTTTATGACGCACGGTAGGTGCTATCCTGGAATATTCTGATCCTCCCTCTAGAGACCATGGGACCTCAGACTACCAGGGTGTACGGTACATTAAAACCCTTCGATAACCCCTAACGATGTCAAATTAAAAGCTCTCTTGGACTATATCTTTCCGTGAGCATCGAGACTCGAATCAAACACACCCTATGGGATCGGAATCGTGTTACTCTACTTCCCATACGTTGCCTGTGTTTCGGCGTGAGATTCGTAATTCGGGCTCAATATTATAGAAATTTATAGAGTCTTTAAGTTTTCCAGAGTAACCCGGAGGCTTTGATCGCTCCCATGCCTACTTGAATGCCAGGCTACACTTGCGGTCGCTCAGCTTCTACCCTCCGACACAGCGACATCACGGCGAGACGTCGTGGCTGTGTACCTGAGGGGTCATCAATAAGTCCGTGAGAGGATTCTGAATGCCCACCTATTACGGAGCTATCTCAAGCAGTATCTAGTCACAGAATACCGTAAACGCTGGTGCGGAGGCTCTTATCGAGGAACTTCTGTCGAAATACCACAACCAATATTCAACTAGTGTTTGCCAACTCCCCTCCAAAGCGATACCACTTACTTTACGAGCATCACTTTGAGCGCCAGCTTTGAGATCTTCTCCGTTGGTACCATCCGTTTCTTTGGACAAGTCCTTCCATCATGGAAGGACATCAGTAATTCTTCACTGGCTCGAGCAACGGTGCTCGCATGAGAGAGGCACTGGGGGTTGAGTTGAGGTAGCATGTATTGCCTTGATCCCTCACGCTACAACTCATGCCACAATACACGAATACGATTCAAATGTCCGCCAGCTGTAGTACTGATCCAGTCCATCTTCTTTGGATAACCATTTCGGGCGGCCCAGCAAATGGTTATTCAAAGAGGATGGACTGGATGCACCACCTAGGCCCAGCCTGGGCCTATGTGATGCATCTTCATTCTTATCGGACAGACTCCAACACGAACGTGCTCACCCGCGTCACGTCAAGTCGTACGACTACCCAACACTTCTTCACTCTACTACCTTGGCACTGAGCTATTCACTGGTCCTCACGAACTCTATCCGTCTGGGAGGCAGGAGCTCCATGTCGGCAGCATCAATGGACGACCGTAGTATGGTGGTATTAGACGATGAATCACAATGTCCCAACGCCGATGTCGACTACTCAAGACTGAGCAGTGCTCAGGTAAGGGCCACATTCGACAGGCGGACCGGGAGAGCAGAGGTTCTGTGCGCACAAGACAGACGCTTTTCCGGTAGCCCAGAGCGAAAGAAAAAGAGTAAAAAATCTCCGCCCCTGAATCGGGTTGTCCGTGAAAACAGTGAATCCTGGAAATGGTGAACCGGAATAAATTTCCCACGAACCCTGATAACAGTGAAGGAACTAGCGCGCGCCATGAGCGCGCGGCCACAAAATTCAAGCCGAGATCACCTTACGTCATATTAATACTTTTATGCTACTCGGCTATAATCGTGCGTAAAAATCTCACATTTTCAAATTTCTTCCACAAATTCTCATTACATGCTCTTATACTTTCAGCATGTGTCCCTCTTATGCGGTGCTTTACATTCATTAATTCTAAAAGCCTCCCAACACTACAATTCTACTCTTTTCAACGCATTCCTAAACCTACATCGTGCGTAATTTCATCACGTTTTCTTGCACTTCTTGCAGTTAGGCAATTTGTGTACCCACGCAGTTCGTGCAAATTTGGCGATCGTATGGGAGTACACCAACCTTCAACTATTACTCCACACTGTGGAGTCCACGCTTTACTTTCATAACAAACCAAATGCAAAAATCATGCAGGAAATGCACTATAACCCCCCTCCGTAAGAGCTAGAGATTCCCCGGAGCGAAGCGACGCGGGCTGCTAGTATATTGTAATCGACCGGTTGGTCTAGTGGTTAGGCGTTAGAGTTAGTAACCGACTGTCCAAGGTTCAAATCCTGTGATCAGCATGGTAATTTTGTAATTGAGACCCGGTTCAACTGCGGCGGGTGAGGTCTTGACCAGCTCGGGCCAGTAATCTTGCCTAACTCAGCTGGCACGCCTCCTCAGCAGTTACTCCGGGTCCACGAGTTGTAATACAATGCTATTCAGGAGCTCAGTATAGAAGTTGTATTTGTTCATGTTCAAAAGGAACATGCATTAGGACCTGTTGCCTCATGCATTGCTGTTTATGCTTGTGGTACTGCCAGAATTGTTCATCAACAAGGTTCCCATACTTCTCCTATAGTCACTACTATGGACTCAAACGCTTTGCTCATGGCAATCGCGTATTTCAGCTAGTTGGTAACGGATTGAAAACTCACTCCCTCGTAATGGAACAGTGGAACAGAAGACAAAATATTTGATCAAAAGTGGACTGGAGACGACACAGATTTCCGAAGCCCGAAGAAAGAGCACCATTCAGTACTTCGGAAGTACTACTTCCTGTCCACAACCATGGCATAGGGTGACTCGAAAGCTATTACTAGACCGTTCGTGTTGCTCCTACTTTTGAAAAGTCGCTTCAAGACACGCAACGAAGAACTAGGCGTGAAAAAGATAACAATCTATATACTATGTGCCCCGAACCTCAGTGATCCATAGCGCTGCGATTCTTGTGAGCAAGCTGACTACCCAAACATTAATCAACCGGAGAGAGAGTGATCATTGAAAGTTGAGTCGGTTCGGGAAGGAGTGGTAGAAAAATTACTGATATTTAGGATACCGGTGCGGGCGAGTTTGTTGTTCACTATTGTCAGGCTTTCACCCGCTTTAGTGGGAGAAAAGTCCCTACAACGGATTCACTCGCCCTTCACCTTTTTCAGGATTCACTGTTTTCAGGAGGGACCCTGAATCGAACCTGCGGACAGTTTTGCTATTGCACTACATATGTAACGGTGAGATTCACGGTGAATCATTCACCGCCCAACAGGAGTAGTATCATACTGTAACTATCTTCGTCAACCGCAGCTCTCTTGAGGATGAGCACCCTCGAGATCACACGTGACCCCTCCAGTTGGCGGGTATGAGGGGCGAGTTGTTGGGAGCAAATCTCTCAACAGCGCAAGATTTAGTCGAGATGCCCTCAGGTTGCTCCGCGTAGTATACCTTGTCGTTCAACATCAAATCCGTATACCAACTCGCTGGTTGTATGCATAGGCGAACTTCAGCTCACGAATTTTATGCTCGTACAGGTACATCTACCCTGTATTTAAGGAGTGAGTCGTAGCGAACTCTGCTTATCAATGCCGTTGCAGTGTAGAACATGTAATACTAGACTAACATCAACTTTTGCATCCACACTTCTCTGCACTTGTCTTGTCATCCATCGTGTCCGATAATCAGCACATACTCCCGTTAAGGATAAGTCATCCATACCAATCGTGTTCTCCCCAGAGTCTTGCAGGTGCTCTTCTTGGGATTCTGGTGGCACTTATGAGCACTCTGGTTGCCTATTCCAGCTATACCTCGAGGTTCTACAGCTCGGCTTTGCATGATTCTCACCACGGATAGTTCGATTTCAACAATGGGCTGATATGTTTGCTAGAATACATGTGCCACGAGGGCCTACAATTACGATTCTCTACTATATCCTCTGATGCTAAACGTATGACGGGACCAAAGGAGAGGCGCATTGGCTTCGAGTGCTTGATACACTTTATGTGTCGAAGGAAGCTCCAAGACAGTCCACTTCGTCAATTAACTACGGACGTGCGTGGCACGGTGATATCGTCACGGTGGTGCTCATTGCAGCGAGTTGGTGCCCAGTACTGTGATTCTGTGAACCCTTGGAGGGTTGCGTGGTAGGAGCCTTTTCTCCCTGGTTGGTTGATTCGCGACGCAAGTTCTTCTCCCAATGTCATGGACGAAAGCCAGGGATTTTCTCTTATTCCGATTTTGACGTTTACTTCGTTGCCGACCTATTGCTCTGTAATTGATAGCGTCTTGCGTGCTCCTATGATGTAATTGAACACCCCGCCGGGGACGCTTTCATTCAGTACCATCCTACATCATGACCAGCATGATAGCCACGACATCCTCCTCCCCTGCATTGGTGGGTGGGGAACTCTCCTTGAAGACGAGTTTGATCGAGTATATCTTAGATACGGTCGAAGGTCGGGTACAATCTATCACACGTGGCTGTATTCCTATTCTCGCTGAAGCTAGTCGTACACATTGCAGAGAGGTCGAATACTACTACTACTACTACTACTACTACTACTACTACTACTACTACTACTACTACTACTACTACTACTACTACTACTACTACTACTACTATCCTACATTAGTGATTCACATATGTATTACCCCTTTCAGGACGGTCTATCCATGGTACACCCAGACATTCATTGAGAGTGGTGAATGGACTAAGAGTGGAATCCTCGTCTGCCTGCTAGGTCCTTTGGGCCATCTCACTTTCTTTGGAACCGGACTACTACTATCACTACCTACAGTGAGCCCATCGTCATTTTCCCCCGCCATACTTCTGAACAGATTCTGCATTGGCGTAAAGGAAAGCTGCAACTCAAGAAGGAGTTTCCCTCGGTATTCGCTGGTATGCCGGTCATCCTCATGGCATGGTTAACTGGCAATGCCTTCGCGTAAGTACACAGGGTCTCTACGGCCAGCTTATAAGACCTGTTTATATTCTCAGATACTTGGTTTTGATGTACTTGACTCGTGACAGTGAGTCTGAACCACCCAACGCTTTTCTGTGAACTAGCCTACTAGGTTTTATATTTGGGGATCTGCCGCAGTACCAGACGGTATGTCGGGACTTCGTCGTATTCCTTCTCATGGAGGAAGCGTTGTTCTATTACCTCCATCGGATGTTCCACGAATGGAAGGCCGCGTACAAGGCTGTGCACAAGCTTCATCATAGGTGATGTACCCAACAGGCGTTATGACATCACCGTGATTGGGCAGATTCACAGCTCCGGTGCCATTTCAAGCTATTTATACCCATCCCGTGGAACATCTCTTGGTCAATGTTACACCAATTCTGGCCGGGCCCCTCGTTATGCAGTCCCATGTGAGAGTCGAATTGATCGCAGTATTACACCATTTTACTACAGATACTCACCTTTACCCTATGGCAAACGCTTGCTTATGTCAACACACTCGTCTCACATTCAGGATACAGCTACAGTTCGGTAGGATCGATGATTATTGTACTCAATCCATCGCGAATAGTCAGGTTATGAACGCAGAAATGCATGACCTACACCATGAGCGATTCAACTGCAACTACGGAGTGTTGGGCATCCTCGACTATCTACATGGTATTAAACCACGTGATGTGTGAGTCAATATCCTCCCAGCAAGGTACATACCAGATGAAAACAAGTTCCGAGATCACGTCTGGCTCCAGTAAGAAATGCTAAGGAGATTGTTTACTCTCTTCATTATCGGCCCTCAAATATAGGCTGGACAGACCTTTTTGTCATGTAAGATAGAGATGACAATGTTGCGTTTTGGCATGCAATGTTAGGAAAATGCACATAGGAAGTAGGAGTCCGGAAGATTTTCGAACGACAAAGTTATAATGAGAAATTACCGGGCGCAATAGGCGATATGGTTAACTAGTCTCTTGATGTAGCCATTACATTATTCGTGTTACGATACATGCAATTGTCGAATAAAAGATCGTCGTGCTCTTCCATGTCCACCAACATCACGGCCCTTAGCAGCTGTAAGAGCTACTAAATTGAACAAACCAAACCATAGGTTAATAAAATGACACCGAACAAGTTAATGTGACATACGTCGATGCAAAGGATCATGCTCTAGAGATTGGGTATTGGTACTGGAGATTCTCAACCTTGGGGCCTCCGAGTGAGAGTGATGGATACTAGAGTGGTCCCTGGTAGACTGTCCTACATTCCCAGAAGTGTCACCCGGATGATCAATGCGAGCAGCATGTTGAGGTGGCTGGGGGCCAGTAGAGCCCTGCAATCGAAGACCAGCTACAAGACTCGACACGGAATGCGGTGGTTCTCGCCTTAGGACCATCATAAGCTCTCTTATTCTTGAAACGTTCCTGCTGGATCTCTTTCCTGAGCTGAACCCTCACTGACGAGAAGAGGCGAACATCATACATATGTTGGAAATAATAACGGAGGGTGCCAATAGCTGTCGCTGCCATCCCTAGGTCTAGTCGGACATCACTCAAGTCTTTCACAGTCCCTTCAACAGATTCGCACAGCTCCCATACTTGGTCAGAAAGCTCATTGGCTAGAAGGATGCAACCTATATAGCTGTGCAACCATCAGGGAGGGGGCTCACTGTCAACGATGGCCCGCCGGAGTTGCTTGAGTAGGACTAGCACCTAAGAGGGAGCATCATGACTGACAGTGCCGAGTTATACAGCAAACTGCACCTCCTTAGCTCGAGCACCTCCTTTGAGCATACGCAGACCTCCCGTAAACTCCTCTATTGTAAGTACGCCATCACCATCATCGAGGAGGTCCCAGATCTGACAGTCATACACTCAGAGGGGGAAACCCCGGGAACCCTCCCCTCGCACGTTCAGCATGTCCTCCCTCTCGATACCAAGGCTGGACATCTTGTCGACGATCTGAGCAGAGTGTAGGCGCAGCAGCAGGAGTAGGAAGAGGAGGAAGACCGGACTACCTTCGAATCTCCCAAGGCCTGGTCGAACTCTTTCCTATCCAGCTCGCCACTGCCATCAGCATCCAACTCCATAAAGAGGTCTTTGAGGTCGAGGATATCCTAGGTACAACTAGAGCCACAAGACCGCGGGCGATGGTACCCTCCTCTTCTGGGCTTGCTTTACTCTAGCTTGCTGCTCTTCATCCTTACGTGCGAGAGCAAAGGCATTCTCGACCACAACTGCTGTGACGAGATTCATGAGGACCTGTCTGACTTAGCTTTACTCATCAAATGCCCATAGTCTGTGATAGATTACAAAGACGACGATTGTAATGAATACCGCAAAGTAGAGGCCGACCCTCGGCAAGTGGATCATCAAAGGCCGAGCCACTGAGTCTGACCAGGTGTCCAATGTGAGGACCTCGAGGGGCAACTAGGCAAGTCTGCTATACGGGGAGGTACTTGCAGTAGAGTGAACATGCCTTGATGGAGCGTAGGGAATAGAGGGGCAGTGACGGGATCTGCAGCAACTCCAGCATTGTGGCCAATGATCTCAACACTGACAGGAAGGAGTATACATATAGATATATAGTGTAGCCTACCCCCATACGGAGAACATGAATAGGAGTACAGTGATTATGATGAGGGTCCATAGTATAAGGAGAGCACTGTCTAGGAAGCCTCCTAAGAGCAACCACATTTCCTTGAACATTGGGATAAGGCGAACGGCTCGAGCTAATCGTACCTACAACAACCATGGACGGCACGGTAACTAGTGCTTCTACCAGACGCAGAGCACGGAGTACTGTGAGCTTCCTGAGGAGGCTCACATCCACTCCAAGAGGATCCAGGAACCAGTTAGCCATCACACCGGTGATGAAGACTAGGAGGAAGTCGAGAAAGTTATACACTGATGATAGAGGGAGGAGCATCGTCATCACCAAAGGAAGTAGTAACTTACTATCAAACATCCACACCCATCCACCAGAAGTGACCCTCAATATCCACTCTATGAAGAAGACGGCAGTGAAGACATGCTCAGCAGTCGAATGGTCCGACCTGCAGAAGCCATGCAGTCTAGCAGGCATCGGCGGCATATCATACCCTTTTCCAGGGACACTATCAGCGGCAAGCCCAATGAATATACAGTTGATTATGATGAAGCAACCAAAGAAGACTTCGAAGGACGTAGAGTTTACGGCGCGGTCGAGCAGTGGGTACCTTGAACACGGCTTACAGACTAGCCCACGCCGATGACAACGTCGCCGATTACTTGGGTTGATAGGTCTCGGCCGATCTGCGGAGTCTCTCATCTCTTACAGCACGATCGAGATCTCCGAGCGCAACAGCTTCAAGGAGTACACTGAAATAAGAGCCTTCCCATCAGCATTAGGTGGGAAGCTACCTCCATCGAGAGCGATGTCGACGTCGTCGGACCCTACCGCCTCTATGGAGTGTAGCATTGGTATGATCGAATGAGCCACCCCTTGAATAGGACGCGACCGTATCCATGTTTACTACATATCTAAAGCACTCATGCAATACCATGAATTGACAGACTAGAATACAATACAGTATTCAAATAGCTACTGTTAATATGCCGTCGACCAGTAGAGACTCGTCAAGGTGAGGAGAGCAGCGGCATAAGAAACAGAGGCATGAGGAGTTATTAAAGCAATCGGAGATAGTAGTAGTAGTAGAGCGCCGCCCAGTGTTGCAGAGGAACAACGATAGGGCAACTGCCATCAGAAATACCACTATGAGTCGTCCAGGATGGAGCTATCCGGTAGTAAATACTCACTGATAGAGACGATGGTTACTAATAGTAGCAGCAGTAGTGGGAGTCGTACTGATACCAGTATAGCGAATATCGTCAGGTGATAATATTGGTCAATAGTTCAAAAATGGTATTCAATTATGATGAGGTAATCATGGCGTGATGGGATTCCAAATACACTAGTATCTCTCAGTGGTAGCAGCAGCCCCTCTACGATACTGACCACCTTGTCTACGATGATACTGCTGCTGCTGAGAATAGGTCGAGTCGCGCTGTGACGGAGGTGGGGGGCCTTGCTTGGGGTATTGCTGATAACTCACTTTACCACTCCCATAAGCATCATAACGGTTTGAGCCACGATAGGCGTGAGTAGAGGCTAAAGTCGTTGAAGTACTGTTGGAGGACTGCTGCTGCTTCTGCACTTGTGATGACATTCCGACATCGCCAAATACCACCTGATGTTGTTGTTGTTGATCATGACGAGTAACGTTACTTCCCGAAGGTGGCCCTCCGATAAGGGTACTAGAAGAAGGGGGAGTAGCGGATGGAGTGTTGGCAGCTGCCCAGAACGCTGCTGCCGGATTACCTGGCTGTAGCTGATGTGGAGTAACAAGGGGAACCGTAGGCTGCTGTATCTGCTGTTGCTGTAGCGACATCATAGTACTATAAACCCTCATAGGGTCATAATAACCCACACCTCCACTGGTAGCAGTAGCACTTGTAGGTGTCTTCAAAGAAGCATTCCCCTGAGTGGCCATACTTGAAGGAAATGAAGCAGCAGAAGCAGTAGTAGCATCAGCACGTCCAGAGAGACCAGGAGGGCCGGCGATGGAAGAGAAGTCAGGCAAGAGTGACGACAAACCCTCCATTGAAAGAGGCCCCGAGCCGAATGGGTTGATAGAGGACGATGCACTGAGCTGAGGTGGAGGGATAAATGGAGTAGGGGACGTGTCCGTGCTGGACTCCATGGTTAGGACTTGCTCTGTCTGTGTCTCGATCGTTCTCTGCTTGATAATAGGAGTATCGGTTTGCGCACTGGTATTGACCAGAATAGTCTCCCTCCACTCGCTATCATTGATCGGACTAGTACCAGCTTGGACCGTCGGGACACGACCAGGAGCAGTAGTAGGGGGCAGTGGGGGAGGCATCGTAGGTGGCATAGACATCTCCACAGCAGCAGGTAGAGGTACTTTGGTCTCCTCTAGGGGAACATCAACATATGAAGGCTGAAGGGACGGGCTACGGGTGGCAGCTGCAGTCTCGACCTCCTCCGGGACGACATCCTCCTCTTTGTTAGCCTTCGGGCTGTCGTCGGACACTACCTTCTCCTCGTCGTCAACATCGCGAGCAGTAGTAGGCGTCTCGACCTCCTTAGAGGTTACAGCTGAGACCTGCTTCTTGGGTACACGATAATACGAAGGAGCAATTCTCGCATTATCCCATACGTTAGGCCAGACCTCCCCTACTGGTAGTGAAGGCTTGCTGCGATGTACCCTAGGGGGAGTAGAAGGTGGACCATGAACTTTACCACTACACTTCGTACCACCACCAACGCATGGAGTTGGTAGTACCACCTTAGGCGCCGAAGCAGCAGCGGCGTGAGATGGTCTGTGGACGTCTTGAGGGGTACCACCATCCCGACTTGAGGTCGCATCAATGGTAGGGTCAGCTGGCTCAGACATATGTACAGTTGACTCGGTGGAATGCTGCTCCTTCTCCGGCTTGGAGGGGGGATCATCCCTCTGCGAGGTGTTCTCGGCGACTTGGGCGGCTGCTTCTCCCTCGGCTCTCATCTGCCGCTTCCGTTTATCCAACAGCTTCTGTTTACGAGTCTTAGTAGGCTGGAATGAGCCTTCTTCTACGACTGTTGTTTCTCCGAACATACTATGGCCTTCGTAGTAAGATGCACTGCGAGAAGGAGGGTTGACTAGGGTAGTCAATTATACAAACTGATATAGAAAACACTGATTCATCTATGCCCATCAGGAAAGCCACCATTCTACCCATCTCCCTCTAGATGTCACTCAACGCATTTAAGACGAGCCAGGAGCTGAGATGGATGAGTGTCCCACACCTCAACGATCTCCGAGATCGGATCTCGAATACCCTATCAACGTTGGTATCAAGAGTGTCTCAGCTCAGGATCGACCAAGATACTCGACAGATGCTAGACCGAGCATTAGAGAGTTCAAATAGTCAAACGACCAGTTTTATTTTCTCGCCGGATCTACTATAGTTTGATGCATGCGAGTCACGCCCTGGGGGCTTGCACAGCAAGTGAGAAGCAGCATTTCCCCGACGGGTCGCTCCAGAGAGATTCAGACAGTCGAGTCATTCGGCACGGACAGATGCGGGGGTTACGGGTAAATTCATTTACTCAAGGAACTTTGCGATCTCTCAAGGACGTTTTTCTCGCTCGCCCTCATCGTTTCGCGCTCGCCCATTTGACAACTCTCAAGGATTTTTGACAATCCTCAAGGATGAGAACCATCACTTGGATAAGGCCCATCTCCTAGGTAAGAGCCGTCGAGTTTCTGGCCTCCCGTCGGGTTTCTGGCTTCCCGTCGGGTTTCTGGCTTCCCGTCGGGTTTCAGTTGGGATTTCACCTGCAGTGAGGGTTTTTTTGAGAACTTGAATAAGAGCCCTCACTTGAATGAGAGTCATTACTCGGATAAGAGGCATCGGGTTTCCGGTTTTCCGTCGGGTTTCAGTTGGGATTCTCACTTGCAGTGAGCGTTTCCTTTAAAAAACTTGAATAAGAGCCATCACTTGAATTATTCAAGTTGAATAAGAGTCATTACGCGGATAAGAGTAATTACCTTACGTCGACAACACTCGTATCACTGCAGAGTCCACTGAATTGAGACCAACACGACACAAAATCTTGTTGGGGTTATTTTTTAAGGTGCATGAAGCTACTAGCTTGAATTCTATCTTGCTGGTAAATAGCTGACCGTCAGAAATCACAGATTGTGATTCACCCTTCGAGCCTAACGAAATTTTTGAACCGAGGAGGGGTCCTTCTGGTACGCTTCGACATTCTCCTGCCGTTATCTAATTGCAGCACTACAACGCGCAATGATCGATAATATATCATTCATTCGGTCGTTAGGCTCAATACTACCTGCGTCTGTTGCTCTGATCGATGAGGCAAGTGCTCGGTGTTTCTTCGTACCACGCTCAGAACTGTCGGTTATAGAAGGGTTCACTCGGAGCGGCGGGCGTGTTGAAGGCTTGCCTGAGAAGAAAAAGAAGATAGCTGTATTTACCGACTCTGCCTAGCCCGCTCCTTACTCAGTGCTAAATCTGAACTAACGATCTTGCTAACATCCTCTTCTACAACGGAGTGTGGATCTAAGTATTAAATCCATTGGCTTCTGTGACATTCTCCTCATCCACCGGCTCACCAATAAGCGAGACAAGCGTTGCAGGATTGTGTGATTGCAGTATCCTTCCTTCCTCCGGTGTGTCATCTTCCACTCCTGGGATGAAGGCTTCTCCTGGGATGAGACACTGGAACGCTGCTGATGTTCGTCAACTTACCAGGAGACCACAAAGGCAATTTGTTGCCCCGAACTGCCTCTCCTGCTGCTGCGTATTCTAATAGTTGCCAATCTGGCAGAATTTCATTTTGTTGAGCATACTCTCCGCCTGCTGAGCATCATGAACCTAACCGCATGCCATCCTCATTGCTAGGGTACTGTTTGTGATTCATCGTTACATACCCCCGCCTATGTTTGCTCCTTCCATGTATTTCGCTCTCCTGCTAACCACAGGCGATCCTTCCATTCTAATGTCGCTCGGGTGCTTCGATAAAGGCCCTCGGCTTTTATGTGGTCTTCCTGCCCAGTTCACTTGCGGCATATTGACTACCCTCACAGTTGT
>NW_003211409.1:66586-70227 GCF_000006405.1 Perkinsus marinus ATCC 50983
GGATCATCCCTCTGCGAGGTGTTCTCGGCGACTTGGGCGGCTGCTTCTCCCTCGGCTCTCATCTGCCGCTTCCGTTTATCCAACAGCTTCTGTTTACGAGTCTTAGTAGGCTGGAATGAGCCTTCTTCTACGACTGTTGTTTCTCCGAACATACTATGGCCTTCGTAGTAAGATGCACTGCGAGAAGGAGGGTTGACTAGGGTAGTCAATTATACAAACTGATATAGAAAACACTGATTCATCTATGCCCATCAGGAAAGCCACCATTCTACCCATCTCCCTCTAGATGTCACTCAACGCATTTAAGACGAGCCAAGAGCTGAGATGGATGAGTGTCCCACACCTCAACGATCTCCGAGATCGGATCTCGAATATCCTATCAACGTTGGTATCAAGAGTGTCTCAGCTCAGGATCGACCAAGATACTCGACAGATGCTAGACCGAGCATTAGAGAGTTCAAATGGTCAAACGACCAGTTTTATTTTCTCGCCGGATCTACTATAGTTCGATCCATGCGAGTCACGCCCTGGAGGCTTGCACAGCTAGCGAGAAGCAGCATTATCCCGACGGGTCGCTCCAGAGAGAGTCAGACAGTCGAGTCATTCGGCACGGACAGATGCGGGGGTTACGGAGTGATTTTGAACTCTCGCGCGCCTATGTGATCGATTACCACAGTTGTTAGTATTATTATCTTCTTCTGTGTCTGTGTGTTGTGCCAGTGGCTCGACCATTGTGCCACATTGTTTCCTTGTCCCCCAATTTTCGGTCCGAACACAATTGTCCCTGCGTGCTAAGGTGCTGCAAAGCTAGAGCTAGTAGTAGCTCATACGTAGTTCGTAATTACAGTTATAAGTTGTAACGTAACGTATTCCGATACGTTCTACTCTATTGTACGTCCGCTCTCGTACAAGGTTATCTCTGCTCACTTGTCGTGTATTGAGTTCCATTATTAGGAGGTTACTATCCCTACATAATTTGGTAGCAGCTCCTTGTTCTATTCGACAACTTTCACTCGAACGACATTTGCTTGGTTATGGCTGGTGACAACGTTAACAACAATTCCGATACTGATCATGATGGTACTATTCCCCGTGACGAGGTGGATCCTCTGGTGGTGAACACTAATGCATCTTCGGCTGCTTCAAGTACTAATAATGATGCTATGATCAACGTGCCTAGTAGAGGTCCAGCGGCACAGACTGGTGCGACGACATCAACATCAACGACTAACAACTTTAGCGCCACTCCTAACATCCAGACGACTTCTTCAACAAGCTCTCCGGTTGTGGTGTCTACGGCTTCCAGTGAGTCTATTCTCCCTGTTAGGACGAAGCGACTCTTTGTGCCCGTTCCCGAGAAGTTTGCTAATAAGCCAACGGACAATATACGTGATTGGTTTGAAGCTTATGAGCTCTATACCTACGGTAATCTCTATGATGACCGTGCTCGTGCCCGTTTTCTGGGTGCATTCCTTACTGGTGATTCTGCTAATGTTTGGAAGACCCAATGCTCTAAGGTTAATTATGAAGCTGACAAGGCAATTCTCATTAAGACTTTTGAGAAGTGTCGGCTCCCTGATGAAGCCTGGAGTCGATTTGATAATTATCAGTGGGATCGTATCCAACCATTGTCCGTTTATGCAGCTGCTCAGTCGAGATATTTGAACGAGTACAACGACTTGCTGAAGCCTGATTGTCGACTTTCACTACCTGCCAGGGAGACTCTTTTGGTTGAGAAGTTATCTAAGTTGGCTACAGGCGCGGCGAAGGCTGAGATTCGTCGAGCCCGTCCTCGGAGTGCTGCCGATGTTTGTGACCTTCTGGGTGCCTATGTTGACAACAGTGATCAGACTGGCATTAATGCTGTCCGTTCTATAGAACCTAAGTTAGATGCCAGCATCGAGATGTTATCCAAGCTACTTGGTGCCTTTGAGGGTGCCCAGTCGCGACAAGTTGAGCAGTTTGATCGACTTTGCGCCATTTTGGGTAATCCACAGCCAAAAGGCCAACCTAATGGACAAGTAGTACAAAATGGTCAACAACGACGACGAGGTGTTCGTAGATGTGGTATTTGTTCTGGTCCTCATCTAACTCTGGAGTGCTTCCACAAGAAGTTTACTGTTGGCTGTGCTATCTGTGGGAACACTGAGCACTTCGCCCGTAATTGCCCGTTGCGTACTACCTTCTTGGCTGGTCTACAAGGTAACCCGCCTTCCCCGCCGGGAAACTAGTTCGACGACCGGATTGCGGCTCCCGGTCGTCGGCACCGATATCTTTCTGTACTTTTGGCGAGTCTAATGGTCCTTTTATTTTTGCCCGTGTAAATGCTGGAGATGCCCGTTCTCCGGTTATCAGGGCTCTGATCGACTCTGGTGCTCGTATTACGGTTGTTCCTAAAAGGAATCTACCTAAGGGTACTCGACTACAACCTGTACTTACTCATGCCGGCTCCGCAGATCCCGGCAATCCTATTCTGCTATTGGGCTCTGCCATTGTAAGATTAACGTTGTATGATTCGCCTAATGTAGGCAATGGTAGTAACGTTTACTCCGACTTCGTGCCGCAGGCCGGTAGTAACTGTGTAAGTTTTGAATTTAAGGTTTATGTGGTAGAAGATTTAATTTGTGATATGTTGTTGGGCTTCGACTTCCTTTGGCATTATGGTTTGTCCTTACAAATGGTTGAAGGTTTTGTCCGTTTGGTTGGTACTCGTGACCCTCGGGTGGGTCGGTATCGTGAACCTCTACCGGAACCTGATGCAAGGAGTGTGAGTGTGTCGTTGCCCTTCGCTCTACTTGGAGCAACTGGTTCTGCGGGTGTACTACCCGTCCCTCCGACTATCTGCCCTAGTGAAGCACAGGGTGTATGTACCCGTAATGCTTCTACCCAGACTACTGGTATGATTGATGAGTCTGTTCAAACGGTACCATCCACATCTAGCATAAGTTCTTCGGAGACTGTCCCCAAGAACCCCGTTCGTTGTGCCAGAACTTGTGAAAGTCCGCCTGATGTTGTGATTGGTAATGGAGCTAGTTCTCTATACTCTCTTTGCCGATACTCTGATGATGTTTACTCTCACCTTGGTTTTGGTGATGGTGATGGTGATGAAAGTCCTTCCCTGGCTCAGCGTAGGGTTTTCGCTGACGCTGGGGCTCCTATCTGTTTGCTGCAATCCCCTGATCCGTATGAATTTTATGATGACCCTAAGAAAGGCGGACATACTGGTTTTGAACAATGGCCTGCAGAAGACCAAGAGATCTACGACGAGTTCGAGAATGATGACATAGGTGGTAATTTGGACGACTATGCGGTTCCATTACTGCCCGGTCCTGAGGAACCTGACGTTGTATTACCCAAGCTCCCGGTGTCTGACCGCCCCGAACTTTGCTCTATTCAAGATCTTTGCAATGAGTTCTCGGAGTTGTTCAACAACAAGATCGGGTTTTGTCCGTTGGTCACTCACGACATAAAGACCTTTGATGAGCAGCCGATGGCGCAGCGTCCGAGACGCGTACCACATAAGTGGCAAGCTGACATACGAGGCCAGATTGATGATATGTTGAGAGAAGGGATTATTCGGCCAAGTATGAGTCCGTGGCGTTCACCTTGTGTCTACGTTAAGAAGAAGACTGGTGGTGTCC
>NW_003211409.1:70327-99209 GCF_000006405.1 Perkinsus marinus ATCC 50983
TGCCAGTAGGCAACCGCTGCCACTTCTTCTTTATCATCAACCGACTCCTTGTCATCTTCTTCATCCAAACTATCTCCCACTAATGTGACAGCTTCCGATAGGGTTTGCTTTGGTAGCTTAGTAAATGTATTGTAATAACCTTCAACAATTTTGGATTGTGGTAGACTCTTCCAAAATACTTGAACACACACTTGATCCCTTGCTTCCGGTGGTAACCTCGGAAAGGCCAATTTTGTCAATCTATGAATCTCGGTTGAATGCCGAAACACATCTCTTTTGTACCTCATCTTACAGAGAGTACTAAAGGCGTGTTTAGGCGTCTCACTATATTGCTTAATCATCTCAGCAATAATTCCATAATATGTTCGCTCTGGAGCTTCACTTGGATCATGAGTCAGTCTTCGATTGTAAACCTCCCACGGTTTATCACTGAGGCAAAGCCCCATGAACTCCAAGAGTTCGCGATACGGTAACCTCAATAGTCTCGCCCGACCTTCAAACTTTGAGCGCCATTCTTCAAATGTCTGTTTCTTGGGATCGTATGGGACAATAGCCTTAGTAATAGCTATTGCTCTACCCATCTCTGATGACTCTCCACCACCATTATTTTTCATTCTTATCACCTCATTTTGCAAAGCCAACAGCTGGGCCTGGACGTTCTCATCTGAATTAGCTCTAACTGAACGTTGTGGAATATCTTGCTCAACAGTCTGCTGTTGTTGTTGTTGTTGTTGTTGTTGTGGTTGTGGTTGTTGTTGTTGCTCTGGACCTCCATTGTCGTTCTCGACATTCACTCCTTGAACGTGCTCGTTCATTTCTTGAGTATTGTTATTATCAGCCATGGTCTGGGCACCACGTGTGATACTTCAGAACCCAACAGGAATAATATCAGGGGGTAGATAAGAGAAAGTGTTATTATCGACGAGACTACAGCTAATTGTGTGAGCTAAGCAATAATGGAGACAAACAGATAAGGGACACTACTTGTGTTATAAGAGTGGCACATCACACTGTTGAAGGCGAATTAACGCTTTAGCCTCCATCGCCGCGTGAGCTGTCTCCATATGACCCATGGATGCACTTGTCACTAGACCGTTACGATTAGTCACGCCACAGACAGACAGATAACTCCCTACCTCCCTGATGAGCCCTTTCTGACCCCCTAACGCTATCGTCCGAGATCGCTCGACGAAAGAACCATGAAATTTCGAAAAGATTGATTCTGCTGCGTTGTTGTACCAGGGTCTTGCTGCAACGGACTGCCGCTTCCCCTCCTCTCGAGCTAGAGCCAGAGGACATTCATGATGGAAGGCACCCAGTATCTCCTCCTTTCTCCAGGAAACCTCAAAATGCTCCCGTGCACTTAGCCCAAATTTCCAATCAAGTTCACGAAGGCAAACTTCTAAATATGCCTCTTTGACTCGTTGTCCGGCACACTGATATAAACCAGCTATGCATTGCTTGGCGTAACTAATCAATTTGTCCTTTGTGGTGCATGGCGGCAATATCACCGTCTCCGGTATCCTTTCTGCAGCCTCATCAGCGTGAAACTTGCACCTTATTGACATGATACCTTCCAGGCTCTGTCCCGTTCCAGTAATTATCCCCCTCGCGGAATCAGAGAGAAAATGTGTAACCCTTCGCACCACGTTATCGCCGCAGAGGCTAGATATCAAACTGCGAAGCCTTCCTAGCAGCCATGCCACTGCTCCCTGCGACTCAGTCTCGGTTATTCCGGCGATCAATGGGACAAGGCTCCATCTATACGCCTCTCCACTCCTCGTGTCCAAGCTGAGCATACATGCTCCAATCAGAAGCACACCGCCACAGCCCCTCAAACTGCGGAAGTGACCGTCAGCTCCAAGACATATTCCGATCTCGAAAGGGCTAGGAGGTTCACCCCGCCGCTTCGTTGGCGAATCCTCACCGAATAAATTGTAAATATTCACAATGCATGATTTGCTCAGAACACACGCCGTCACTGTTTGCCTGCCACTATGACTGCTGGTTATCTCTTGACCCAGAGAATATAGCTCACCAAGCAGGCGACAATTGATTCGATTGTCGACACTTGTACTATGCAGCTCAACTGCCACCGCCCTCATCATCTCCGGGGTTAAAGGAGCGAACCCTTGCCGTGCAATTTCGACCCTTAATTCATTCTCATCTAGCAATTTGACTGACCCTTTTTTCCTAGCGTATCGACGACAGTTAGCAACATGACCATATATCTTCTGTTCACTCTTATCAATTTCTTTGACAAATTCGTCCCATTCGCCACCAAATTTAGATTTAATCTACAGAGATTCGTTAATATATCGACCACCTCAAACTCCCCTTACATTCGCCAGTACTTTCATTGGGTTGATGTGCTGAGCTTGAGCCTCTATTTCATGTTTAATCCTGGGCGGGAGAATCAACTTCTTGCTGCTACTGGTCTCGACCTTCCCGCTTCCGTGCCCTCGATTTCCAACACAGACGTCTATCATCTGCCCATCATTGTGGATAACAGCCTGATATAATAAACCGCTAAGTTAGGGCCCCTAACTTAGGGGTGAATGCAGCTTCCTGCCATCTCATCCCTAGTAATGAACTGTTCCTGCCTGTCGGCTGGAGCCTTCCAGTGGGAGCTCGGCCTCGATTTAGCCACTGCCTGCTATGAAATTTGCGGGTAGGAATTGCTGGTTTCTTTATTCCATTGTGTTCTTTGTGCTCTGATCAGATATTGTTGAAGACAGGTGCCCTCACTCGTGCAATATCGGGCGTTGTTTTTGCGAACGTTGCCGCGAGATTATTCAACTGGAAGTGGCCTGACTACTGGGAGGACTTCCAGTAAAGGTTTTACTGCATTCTCACGAACATAATCGGATTTTACAGCTGTGGTTCAATCATTGAAAAACTCAATGAGGCCTGATTAGTATACAACTAGTACTAGTTTCATGAATTAGAATATTATTTAATTTAGGCCGAAACTGAATTCACTAGCCATGACGTGGCGAATTGAAAATTGACCTGCAACTATGTGGTTCTGAAACTCCGTGAGTAATACGGATCGCACTAGTGTCCTTGTTAAACTCTATTCGTTATTGCATGGAGATACTTCACCAATTGGAAGCGTTATTGTCGCGATTATGCTAATGGAGGTCAATAAACTTTCATTCTGATGACTATCGATCATTTCGTTACGTATCTCCATACCTTGCTGGAGGGCGAATCGTAAACCAGAGGATGGCGATTGTGGACCTTTCTTAATAGTCACGGTCATGTTACTGTACTTGAAGGTTTCAAGTTGAAACACGTGTGGACCAGAACGTCGTTGGTCGCCCGAAGGCAGGTCATAAGGCGCCGCCTTTGGTGGATCTCGGCAATCGCCATGGGCTGAATGTGATCCCTTGCCATACGTAACCAGTGCGCGTTAGTTTTCTAGCTCCAGGCGTACAATGTTGCTGCTGAGTTCTAAGTGATATCGGATATGTATATTCGCGTTGATACTGCATGCGTGATCACGTTTTAGTGTGGTCGTCACGAGATGAGACTTATGACCGAAGACTCTCCATTACGCTAGCACGTTCACTCTCCCACCGCTTGACCCTGTTGTTCAACATGAGGATTTCAATCCTCGATACGCTCACTCATTGCTGTATCTAATACACCAATAAGTTACACGGTAGCACAGAGCTCATTCACCACTGTCCTCTCCTGAGATGAGGCTGGGACAGGGAGTTCGCAACGTATAATGCACATCTGTAGAGAACGTAGTTGATGGCGAGTCAGCGTAGCCGTGGTCAGCTCTACCCGAAGTTGAATACACAGCCATCAGATGAACTCCTCCCATAGAGGCATGAAGCTTAGCTAAAGCCAGTGCGTTAGTCTCCCATGCGCATGCGTACAACATTTTCCACCGTTCTCACTGATAGTATCTAGACATGTAGTATTACTCATGTCTAGATGATTACTCATTAATCATTTGTTCTTATCGCATCATGCGATTCGCATGAATATTCACCCCGAGCGGAGCATGATAGCTAATAAAAGAACAACTGCTATTCACAATTCGTTTCGCTCCGCTGTGATATATCACTTGTACCAACCCTAGCTAGCTAGTTTATTGGCAGGCTCATGATAGTATTTTGTACAGTGATTCGTGTTAGAGTGTCGCCTATTTCTAGTGTTAGTGAATGATAGTCAAATAGCTCCTTCTGAGTCTCTTATTGTGTCAGTTTTGCTTCTTTGACAGCCCATAGGTGGCATAACACGAAGAGCATGACTCAATCTACTGAAGCCACGAGTGAAAACGTGGAAAGTGGTATTGAAACACCATTATTATTCAGCGAGAAGAAGCTCGGAGTAGAATCGCCGTTCGATGATGACAGCATTTTAGGAGGGTAAGTGGCTGCTTGCCATAATGTATATCGGGCAGCACTATTGTTTTGCAGATATTCTGTCTTGACCAAGTCCATGATTGGTAGTGGTATGCTTGGCATGGCTTATGCAGGGTGTCAATGGGGTAACACGCTGTCGTATATGTTGTTCTTTACCACTGTTTTTCCCTCGCAGGTTTTGTGATGGGTATTGTGGCTTGCCTAGTTACGGCTGGTATAACGTATTTTACGGTATACATTTTAGCCGTTATGGCCATGGAGTTTATATCCGCTTCTACAAGAGAGCTTTCCTTTTTCAATGTTGCCAAACTTGTATCTCCTAAAACTAGCTGGTAATACACTGTCTCATCAATAGCTAAATACTTATCGTTGTTCAGGTTGATTGACCTGGGGATAGCTGTAAAGGCGTTTGGTGCCTCGGTTGCTTATATTCAAATAGTGGGAAGCCTGATGGCCGAGGTTGTACTTCAGGGTTTCTCACTCAGTATTGACCGTCAAATAGTGAAGTATTTAGTACAGATTGTATTGGTTGTGCTCCTGGCACCTGCCGTATACTGCAAGTCAATTACTGCTACTAAGGCTGTGAATATGTTTGGTATAGCCAACCTAGCCTATCTGGCCATTCTAAGTATCGTCTATGCGCGCCCTTCCTGGGACAACGTTACTATATGGCCACTATCGGCTTCCGGACTTTTCTCGAGGCTACCCGTTTTCATATTCTGTTTCAGCTGTCAGCAGAACTTGTATAAAGTCTGCAACGAATTACGGTATCCTTCTCTGGGTAAACTCGAGAAGATGGGTATCTGGACTGTACTGTCCGGATTCATCATCTACACTACTGTGATGGTTTTTCCGTACATGACCTTTGGTGAGAGTGTTGACTCCAACTTCCTACATAACCTGCCACTGGAATCATATCCAGTGAAGTTGGGATACATAGCAGCTAGTTTGAGTCTCGGTATTAACTTACCTTTGGCTATGCACCCATGCCGTAATTCAATAACTGTACTCTGGTTTAAAGGCGACGTACCAAGTGACCCTGTAAAGGAACGAAGATTCAGGTAGTCTTAGGGATGTATTGCGATTCATTGTAGCGATTCATGCTCAATCACATCATGGGTTTCAGGGTTCTGCTCACTACAGTGCTACTCGCATCTATTACCATCCTCGGCATGGCCGTGGATTCACTAGGAATAATCATGGAGCTTGCTGGTCTACTTGGTGGCAATACAATGTGTTATGTCATGCCGACATATCTGTATTGTGTCATGTTCGCAGGCAATAGAGACTGGACTTGGTGAGTATAGTCCTAATACCACTCCTTTGTCAACTCATTTCCTTTAGGTATCTAAGTGCAGTCTCATTCTGCTTCTTCATGCTCCTTTATCCAGTATGTCTGATCTCGATTATTCAACAACATTTCCTATGAAACATTCTGTGAGAGATGCTATTGATCTTTAGATAGTATGTGTTACTTAATTTGTACCCATGATGATATGCTGCAGAACTAGTATGCATCAGCAGCAGCAGCAGCAGCAGCCGGGTAGACTCTCGAAATTACTTGTCCTTTACTCAGTAGTGTCACCATGGATAATAACTCACAATTGCTTGCTCTAATACTGATTCCACCATCCAGCTATCAACCGTGTACATTGTTGAATCCTTGTTACGATTGCTGCTTTCCTTGGGGTTTCAACCGAATATGTGCTCTTGCTTTTCAACGTGTCAGTAGTAGATGAGAGACTATTCTAATTCAACATTGACTCAATATGACTATAACAATCATCGCGTAGTACCACATCGACAATCGCTCCATTCGCAGGCACCATTGGCCATGTATCTGACGGTAGAATATGTTATTGATACGATCAACAGCAGCATTACCTCAGTCCCCCCACGTATGTGTTGACGGCAAAAGTCGTGCAGAAACATCCCACACACACTTGTCCGGATTCACATTGAGTCTTTCCATCAGGGCATTGAACCTTCTGGATCTGGTCACAGCAACGGTGCACTTCACATTGGTCGTGCTCTCCTGATCTCAGTCTTACCTGTGTAGTATCAACTTCTGCTAGTCTTCGCCGTTGAGTTGCCGCATACTGTGCCCTGTCGGTCCACATGTAAGGATCATATCTAGCTATTGAGTTCGTGGACTGGTGAGGTGGTGAGCGCAGCTTACCTCCGACCACTACTATCCATCTCTCGTCGATTCGGGTCGGATAGATCCCCCCATCTACCAGATCTCTCGAAGGTATTCCTTTCATGGAGAGCATGGATCTCGGCCTGAACTCTTACTCATGTTGTTCTCGAATTGACTGTACTACTTGTCGCTCCCAACTCTTGGCATCGTACGTTGCCATAGTCAGCGCACATTTGTGTGTGACAATAGCGAGTAGCGTTTGTTCCAGTAAACTTGTGACATGCATAGATAGTGTGGAGCGTTTATCACGAGTTCGAACTAGGTGAACCACAACTGGACACCTTACAGGACGTTGCTTGAGTATTCATTTTATTATATTCCATGCATACAATCCACATATAGATTACTCCCGCACCAGGTGAGATGAAATGGTTGACTCTCTTATCTATGAGTAACGACTAGTTTGTATTGGATAACGAAACAAGTGAACAGAGTTGAAAATGTCTAGCATTAGGGGCAGCAGACTGCATGAGTCAACAAGTTAATTGGATCAACATGCACCATGTAGGGGGATAACGTGAAATGATCAAAACTCGAGAGATACCACAATTCACTCATATCCACACTGGTAGAGAGGCCGTAAGCCCTCTGGCAGAACGACACCACGAGAGGTCGCTTCCCTAGCCTTCTGGTCGAAGAGGATTTACACGCAAGTAACACAGATTTGTATGTTATATCAACACTTGGGATATCCACTTATTAGCAGGGCATTGCAGTGGTTACCTCTACCATTCGCCAACCGGAAGTGTTCACCACTACCGGCAGGTCGTGGTGACGATGGATCACCCATTCCTCAGTCAATGAGTCTTGATCGCCGCTTGGTCTCCGCTCAGACACACCACCATTATACTTCGATATGCCCCACAACCTGAAGCACATTGTGTGTTATAATCCCCACACATATCTACCTCTTATGGCCGTGTTGTGAGACCCAATTGTGATGGGTCTTGAATCACTCAGCACGATTCTTGCGCTATCTAATCAATCTTGCTCTTCTTCAACGCACCGACTAGAGAAAGATAGACCGGTCTAGGTTCAGATGCCTTCATCTGCCCATGGGGTAGATCCAATAGAAGGGCTATTGCTCTCCTGGAAGAATATGAGGCCAGGATAAAACACCAATGTTGACGATTTAGAGTAACCATATAGGCATGCTGAAGCCACACGACACTCACCAGTATTTGGGTGGGAAGGTAATAATGGAGTTTCACCCGTGATATGAAAAAGTTTTTCAGAAAAACACTAGTAAAGAATATATTTCACGACTACTGCATAACGCGATTATCGGGTTTTTCACGGAGAATTACACCACTTCACGTAAAACGGGTGAAACTCCAATGATGATTTATGGGTGCAGTGGGGGTAGCTAGTGAGAGGTTCAATATTGTCTGGTAGTGGAAAAGGGCTCAAAAGGCCTTTAATAGCGTAGCCTGACTACTTTTACTGTAGTGCATTATCATCATCGTGATGGTGTCGAGTGGCAAATACACTTTACAAGCTATCTCTATGGGTATGCCAGTAGTCCTCCTATCAGAGGAATAGACAGCTATACAAAGCTGTCAATTATAGAGCTTGGGTCATTTCTTACCTACTCTGAGTTGGTATCCTTTTTCATATGTTCATGGCCATTCTCATCGTAGATATTCTGGAACCCGCTAATTAACCAACACAGCACACGTGAAGTCGTGGTTCTACCCTGTACTGTTGTCTTTGTATGCTTTGAATATCACTTTGTAATCGATCCCGGCCGGCCGTTTAGTAATTACCATTCCAATGGGTAACTCTTCTACGGCTCCTGCCGCTGCCCCGACATCTTCAAATGAATCGGCCCCTGGGCCCAAGGCTCCCTGTGATGCTAAGGTCTCCCCTACTACAGGGAAGAGGATATGCTGTGTATGCAAGGTGTGTCGTACTAGGCTTGCTCCAGTTGTTGTCATAGTTGGCTTGTAGGAGACTAAGGCGGCACGTGATGAGTGCATAGTCATGAATGGTGAAGATAAATGCAGACAATTCATCCTAGCACACAATCAGTGTCTGAGGTAGTAGTAGTAGTAGTAGTAGTAGTAGGAAGTGAGGTTGCTTGAGGGCTCTTCGTTAGGGCTGAAGGCTTTGAGGTGGAAGACAAGTAACTCCGTATTGTTGACTAGTATGGAACATGTTTCGGTAGTTTTTGCAATATCTTCATGTTGTGCAAGTTCATAGGAACACTAATATCAGAGGGGGAAGGGTGGAGCTTCGATTAGCTTAGTATTTGTTGAGTCCAGTTGTTGTATAGTGATGGTATCGAGTGTAGAAGTAATGAATGATAGTAAGCCTACACCAGCAGCAGCAGCAGCAGATGGTGATGATGGGCATGGTGCAATCGGTAGCACAGCAGCGGCTCGCAGCTCTCGTAATGAGCTGCTCAATCTAGTATCACAGATAAAGTCGAGGGTGCAGGATAAACTGAGTAATATCAATTACAAGGGGGCTTATGTAAAACTTGGTGGTGGTGGTTGACTCAGCTGGTGTGGACTTTCCCATACCACAATTCATTCTAATCGGCCGACAGTCTGTGGGGAAAAGTCGTCTAGTTGAGGCTCTAGCTGGCGAACAGGTAGTACAGTGGAGTTATTATTGTAGCTACACCTCCTATTATCAGTTTAACTTCGTCTCTGGATCACTCGGGTCTAGGCGTCCAACTGTACTAGAGTTCCGTAATGATCCCAAGCTGGCCATATCAAGATGGCAAATATTGAATACATCTACCCAAGTTTGGGAAGAGAAAACACTGCCTCAAGTGAAGTTCCCCATACCCTCATGATCTTGACATCATATCTCAGGTTTTGAAAATAGTTTCTGATGCCCACGAGTCTCTTGGTGCTAATGTAACCAAGGACCCTATCTATGTTAGGGTAGAGGGCAAGAACTGTGTAGATATGCAGATTACGGATTTACCCGGTTTTCGGTATTCCCTCATATTCGTCATCATTAGCGTTACACGGTTTATGTGTTCTTCAGAGAATTTGCGCTAGACAAGGAGAAGCAGTCCCTAGCAGATCAGATCGATGATTTGGTCAGCTCCTTCATGCACGACCCTCGTAATGTGATGCTCTGTGTGGAAGAGGTATTACATTCAATGCACTATGGTCGTCGTGACTATGGTCTACTAGGCTGGTGATGCAGCTAACCTCTCGACACTGGCTAAATGCAAAAGGGTGGATCCTTATTATAATAGGACAATACTCATCAGAAATAAACTGGATAAGTGAGTTCCTTCTCCCGAACTTTCCTCATCATCTTTGCCCAGATATTATCGTGATCTTACGGCCCAGAATATCAATGAGTGGCTGGGAGGGTGAGTAGCGGCCTGTTGCTGGAGTGGTGCTGATAGACGAGTGCTCCTAGGTACGGTGACCTCCCGGATAACCTTGTAAAGTTTTGCCTTACATTACCTTTTTGGGATGAGAAACACGGTGGTCCTCCAAAACCGTTTATAAAGCTGAGGTAGTAGTAGTAGTTGAAGTGATGATGTTATTGATACTGTCATTTGTGCACAGGAAGGATATGAATGATAGAGATCTTGCGGAGGTGAAGTCTAAGGGAGCCTCACAGCAGTTCATGCAATATGTGGGCTTTGAAAACTTCGCCCGTTTTATGGAAAAGAAGATTGAGTCACTCTTCACGTAAGCCTAATATCATCATGGAGGTTGTTGTTGTTATGATGTCTCTTTTACTAGGGAGTCGATCGGTCCATGCTTGCGTAAGCTCCAAGACTTAGATAAGGAGTGGACAAGTAAGAAAGAGTCTAATGAACAAATGCTGCACGATACGGATCCTGACCAAATAGTGAACACCAGTAAGTGGAGTGTTATTATAGTCGCGACAATTGCAATTCACTGTCATTATTCAGTACGCGCTGCGGGGAGGTCCTTCTCGGAGGCACTCAACCATGTGATGGAAGGGAGCATACGATCAGAGGTAGGCGGCGGCCTCTTTGTTCATCATCTACGTGCTACTACTATTACCAGGTTAATCGGCTTACACTGGCTGATGAGCTATATGAATTCCATCAATGGATGCAGCTGCAAGACTTCAGTCAGGATTTCCCACTTCTACCAACTGATGTAGTACCGTTATTATCATGTTGCTGCTGCATCGCAGATCACTGTGTTAATCCTAGGACTTTGGCAGTCTAGATCAATACATCGAGTATCTAGAGAAGGACTGCAAGGCAAGGCAATGACCATAGCTATCCATGATTATCAACCGTAGCAGGTGCCCTCATTTGATCAACCCTTAAATGGTGGTGCTCAGTTCAAGCGTCTCAAGTTTGAATGTGAGGTCTTCTTCCGGTTTTCGGATATATGTGTTGATGTACTATGATCTGTGGTCACTACTATCCTACAGGCCTATCATCTCCTCTCAGATTTCAAAGCGGGATGTTATACAGGCCCGAGGTGTTAGTGTGAGCCAAGTGAGTGAACTCAGGCCTCATCGAGTTGGTCATAGTGTCACCAACCGTAGGTCTCTTGGCAAGACGTCATATTAAAGCTGTTGGCGAAGGAAGGTCAGCAGAATGTCCGAAATAAGATTGCCTATGTTGGTCGACGCATTGAATGGTTTTTCCTCAAGCAGAAGGAGGTAGGTTACTTATCATCATCGCTGTGGGGGTACAGGTTTTTTATAGGTTGTTGTAGAATTCATGGCTAATTTGAAGGGCTCCTGTGATGAACATCTATATTCCCAGTTATTCAGTAAACGTGTTAAGATGATACAGGATAACGATGCATGCCGAGAGCTCATCTATGAGTGAGTCCCCCGATAGTCCGCACGTTACTGTCCTTATGGCTGAGTCAGGAAATTCGACCAGGCCTTGGAGCGACAGTATGGGCTCTTCTTCCAGCTCTTCCAGAATACATTGCAGTCGGCATTTGCCAATCCTTGGGCACTGGTCAAGGTGGTACCATACCATCCCACTTCCCCCTTACGATAACTAGTCTCCTTCTCAGGCATCATCATGGCAGATTGATCTTACTGATGAAGGATTCGAGGATATGTGTTTGCCTTCCTTTGATGATACCAAGGCCAGGATACCCGTAGAAATTGAATTTAGATCGAGGATGGAACGGAAACTCAGGAAGCGGTTGAATAACATACCCACAGACCCAGTAAATGCAATTATAGGAATATCCCAACGAAGCACGGATTCTGTCAGTTGGATATTGAAGAGGCTGTTGAGAAGATTCAAACTCTGATGATGATCACCTTCATCAACATTCGAAATTGTCTCTGTGACCAACTAGAGCTCTTTGCGGATAGCTTCTTCCAGTTGCCTATGGCAAGGCATCTTCAAGGAGAGATGAGTGTCATCCAGCTCCGGCCGGAGGTAATGTCCTATTCTCTCAAATCAGCTGTATTAGTAAGTTTAGGACCGTGCTCCCTTCCTGGCCAAGCGCAAGGGTCTCGAAGAAGAAGTCGACAGCTCCAAGGCAATGCTTGAGGACATCGAATGGTGCATTGACCAGGTAATTAACACACAATATACATGGCCACCACACACCCTATTCAATCTTTCAGATTCATACCTTCGCTCTAACAACGAAGGCTCGGAACTCACCATCAGACTGGAAGAAAAACTATTAAGCCAGTTCAGCTATGAGGTTCAGCAAAGTTTTCAATGTTTTCTTCAACACTATAGCTTCGTCGGTATCCCCGAATGTCGAGCCATATGATACCCGCCTGTTTCTATGTTCCCCAACCTTCGCGATGTTCCTACATATTTAACAGTGGACTGTGATACACTTGCTACTAGCAAAGCTTCCTATGGGTGAGGAGTCATGAGTTCCAGTGTTCCTGTAACTTAATATTCCTGAGCAAACGAATGAAATCAAGTTCGAGATGAGAGGAGCCCACAGCCGTAAAGTGCAGCTCATATCAAAATCAGTAGAACCCGATGGAATTTGATTTTACCCGGAACCAATTCAGTGTCGAAGATCGAATCCGATGCTGTGTGAGCCCCAAAAATAGATATGATCGAAATATTCGTATTTACGCCAAGATCGCTCGTCACGATATTCGACCGCGAAGAAAGTTTCACACGAGTGTGTATGGATAAGCTGTGCGGCTCATGCAGATGAATTCGTCCTCGGCTCCTGGGTGATAATTTCTGACTTCCCTAAGCGAATTTGAATTCCTATAAGAGTCCATATGATGATCTTGGGTATTCGCTATTCTGGTTAGGCATGAGTCAATCGATTTTGGGACTGGTTAAGAACGCGAAGTCTTTCCGAATAGAAAAAGTTGATATCCACAAGGTCATAACATAAAATCTCAAGTATTATCGATATACGATTGATTATCAGCAATAGCTCGGAACTGCTCCGCCAAGCTACACAGGTTCCGTCGTGCAAAAGAGTATGCCTTATAAGATCTCCTAGGCCTGCCACCTGCCTCCGAATTCATTCCTGTAAATGACCAATAACAACTTATCCATGTAAAAATTCCTTACCCGGGATAGTCTGACTGTAGAAAGGGGGAGGAGCGAGATTAACAGGGTCCCCCACCTCCTCCTCAACCTCCTCTTCATTACCTGAGATTACAACCAACGTCAGGCTCAGTTTATCACTCCTAACCCTACTACCACTCCCAGATTGTTCTCGTTTAGTATTCGCAAACGTTCCTATCATCTTCTGCATCTCATTGGTCTTGGTGAAGGGCTCAAATGGAGTCACATCCAGCATCGCATGATTACAATCAAAAACCACACAACCATCGTTAAAGCCTGCTTATCACTGTTGCTCCACGTTGAGCCAATCATGAACAACTATTACCTGTTATACCCCCATGAACATCAAAGGGAGGATTACGAGAGAGTAAGTCGAGTAGTCTAAGACCATATCTGACAGTGAACATTATTCGATACTGTTGTTGATGTATTACAATGGATGAGTAGGATCTAGATAAAGGAAGCCTTGCCATGCATAGTAGGGTGTTCGCCGTAACCGGCACTCATAACCTGGCATCCTACTCTGCCTAGATCGGCGCGATAAGTACTACCAGCATGCTCGAAGTCATAGACATCAGAATGGCTGTCAATATCCTCCTCAGTAGCAGGATAATGGAGTAGATCCTCCTTCCATGGTCCAGTACATTTAGACACCTATCACCGACAGGGTAAGTGCCAGCCTCTGGGCATAGTATCGCTCACAAAAGCATCGAATTGATCTCTTTGTGGGGTAGTGAGCAGCTCCACATTGGATTGGTTCCTCATCAGACTGAGTTCCTTCTCTTTTATCATCGAGGTATCATCAACCGTCGAGGAGAGCGAACCGAAGCCTAAGGTCAGCATCAGCTTTTCACAAGGTAGACTACCACCCCGACGACCTCTTGCTGAATGGGGGCAACTCTTGGGCCGTAGACTATCAATCTCATCGTCACTCGAGCAATCAGGGATCTTCAGTGATACAGCTACTCTAAAAGTAGGCTTGCTTCGAGAGGACATAGACTCGGATGTGCTGGCTTCCATATAGAATTGAAACTAAATCTGAGAGTAGTCCGAATAGGTGCTAATCCTCATCACAAACTCCAACAGCGCAAGATTATTACCACGCCTCGAGTTTCCCACATGATAGTTTTCAGTTACGATAAGTGCGCAAGATTGCGGAATACGAAGCTTGTTGTAACTTACGACTTTGACATCAGACCAACTCTCCGCATTCACACGAAAGCGGGTAGCGTTTCCGCGAGCTCTTAGCTACCATGATTGTCTCCCGCTTAGTCGCGAATAGTGCCCCGACTCCCAGTCCACACAGCTGGAGGTTTAAATACGATATGCATCCCTGCTTACTTCGATATCCTTTCAACTATTCCTTTATCCAAAGAATAGATATATAAGGCAACAGTCACGGAGTAAAGGAAACCACTCATCATATTCGCAGATTTCACGCACTACTGGCAGACATTCGTGCATGTGAGGTATTCATGAGCTCAGAGTAGCCTCTCTGACCCATAAAATGTATATATATAATTAATTGAAGGGATAGAGAACAACAGTCCCAGTTCCGAAAGTAACATATGAATCCGATGAGCGAGCCACCGTGTCGCTCATCTCCGACGAGGTGCTGGCTGCCATCGTAGAGGAACTTGTTGTACTAGGCTCCATAGGAATAATGCTCGTAGTCGAGATTGATGTGGACACTCCCATGGTGGTAGTGTCTGTATATACAGATGTTGAAGTGAAGACATCATTCGATGGAATGACGTGATCAGTGGAGCTCTTCGAGTGAGCGGTAGATGCTGTAGACTCTTCAGTTGTAGGAGAGTCAGCAGTAACCTCCGGAGTAGAGGACGGCGTGGAAATTGTCGCAGGAGTCGCCCAGCTGTGATTATCCGTTGTTGTCGTCAACGTAGTACTCGTAATAAGCTCGCTGTCACTTAGCGGAGTAGGCGACACAGTAACCATACCGGATCGAATGTACGAAGTTGTCGAAGCATTTTCAATTGTTGGAGAAATAGCTGTCGCTGCAGAAGCTCCTGGTGACGGAGATGAAGTCGTAGTAGAATCCCCTAGGCCTTCTCCCAAGGTCGAGGCTGCATTTGGTGAGGTGTCTATATTAGATGATTCGTGAGACTGCCTTGTGTAGGTTGTGAATACAGAAGAGTAGGCAATCTTCCTATCACATGTCATCCGTTCAAGAGCCCAATCATTACAACTTGGGTCATTCGGATGGAAGCACGCAGTGCCGTCAGATCGAATATAAATACCAAAACACGTCGGGGGATCCTGCCAGTATTTACAGTATGTCAAGTGAGACAGAGGATCACTACTGCACTCACTGATTGATTGACAAGCTAGGACACAGTTGATGTTGGTATCGATGCCCATAGAATATACAATGGGGGTGATGACGTTCACAGCGATAATAAAGATACCCGCAACTGACAGGATACAGCCAGACATATATATTTAGTAGAAAAACTGAGACTGGGATTGCAACGCTGACGGGAATCTAGTGGAGCGACTCTATACCAGTCTTGCTATAGCCTGTTGGGAAGCCAACTAGTATTGTCATATCTCGCGATGGGCCCTGATGATCACCAACCACCGAAACTCCTAGTCTGGAGAAGCAGACACGACCAGACCCGAGAGGGGATGACTCCCACACAGCAGACTGTTCGAACTTGAACTCTACACACATTGATGTTGGGTAACAGCAGTGATAGGTAGGGTTGTTAGTATTTACGTCATAGATTATTTATGTGCCTCCGTGTGGCACTGAGGAAGACATCAACATAATTCCATAGAAATCCAATTTAGATGTTGATCTGATAGTTAAGGGTGACTGAGCCTCTCACGACATACGCAGCGCATCATGATGAACACCGATAGCTTCCACAGATTACACTCATTTGGCTATTATATTCATATCATCATCATCATCATCGTCAACCATGCAATTGCAGTCACAACAACAAAGACACATCATCCGTCCATCAGGAACCGAAGACACTCGCAAAATTTCAACACCGTCATACACGCCCGTGAAAAATGGTGAGAGCAAAGACAAAGAGTAGACTGTAAGGCAAAGCCTGTCGGTTATGCTCTCATGTAGACAGCATCAACACAGGTGACTGTTAATGCGATGAAAACACTGTGAGAGATACTATCAGATACCATGAATAGTGAAAAGGTTGCTCGAAAGCAGGATAAGGTGATAGTTAGAAAACGACGTGACCAAAGAAATGACTGCCAGTTGGAGAGATTATTTTGCAGACCGAGTTTTACACAGAAATGGTGGCAATAATGATAACGATAGCCTTTGCTACTCGTCATCATCAGTGATATGCCTAACTAGATATACCTGAAGTACAACGTATAAGCCTTCGTACGCTCCAACACACGTGCCTACTTTCCGGTGGGGAAAAGGAGACCCCAGCAGCAGTATCATCAGTCACAGTATTCAAACGTGTTCCACTAGTAGAGAAGTGCAGAGGAGATAGATAGCCTTGGATGATACCATAGGTCGGAGAGCAGTCAGAGCCCGGAGCAAGACTGCCAGCTGAATACACACCGACAGGTTTCCATCACTACGCCACTATGGGAAGATGTCTTACATCGGAAGTGGGGTGGTATAATCGGTAACATAACATTCGATGGACTTTGCTGTCCAAATTGTTGCTGGTACTGCATCATCCTGAATGCACCTCTTACAGTAAGGGACAGACAAGTGCTCCAGTCTACCCATAGACAGCAGTGTTCGAAGGACTTCCCTGAGAATGAGGAGGAGGAGGAGCCGGCAAGAAGTTCGAGAAAGGGTTCACGCTTGCCATCGTGGACATCTGAGAGCACAACAAGATTGGACAAATCAAATTGACGACGACCATCTCCGAATATACCATTGCCTCGCCGTCCGTGCTAGGGATTCGAACTATCGGTGACCCTCCGGGCATAGGGTGTCTAATGTGATGGATAAAGGCACTCTGTGGAGATAGGTCATTAGCATTCGTGAAGTCATTGCTGGCTTGTGGAGACTGCTGAGCCCCTGCCGCCAACGCTGCAGCTGTAGCAGCGTTTGCCAAGGCTTGTCGATGAGCAGCCACCGCTGCCGCTGCTACTTGCGGATTAGGGGCGATGCCACCAAGATTGGTCCCCTGAAATGATTCTTTCAATCTTGAGCTACTTGGCCTATCAATTAACACGATCATTGCAGAGGTTCTGTCGTGCAGCTGTGTATACGATAGGAACCTACTTGAACCATATTAGCGAGCAATCTCGACATTATCTGTTGCTGTTGGTTCGGGTTCATCGCTGATATATGATTTATAGTCGCCGATACCCCTGAAGCCAGAGAGCAAGGTTGTCAACATTTCACCGTGTTACTCACGACACTATCTAATTTACAAACGGAATAAGGAATTCACTAGCGCGTTTGAAACGTATCTCGGCAAAAGGATAGACTGCAGGTTAAGTGATAGTAGCAATAACACTAGACTGGTGCAGGAAGCCCCCGTTAGCAGTCGCACTATGAGCATGAAGCTCTACTACTTAGCATCAGTAATAATAACAGTAAATACAGTAGTGTAGTGTAATAGTCATGGTAGAAGTAGTAGAAGAGCTTGAGCACAGAGCCTATACATGCAATGACCTTGGCACTGAGCTTGTATTGATAGCATTCACTATACATCTACTTAAACTATCATCAAGAGCATCGGTATAGCAGGAGTCGTAGAGGACAAGTTAGTAACGAGCAATGGACGTAGTTACGCGCTGACGGACACTGTTAGTCTGACAGACTAAGTCTAGGAGCGAAAATGTGTTATTTGGTTGAATATGCAATAAATATCGATGTTAATGAGCACGACTTATCACACGATCGACAGATGGCGGCAGCGAAGATGAGTAGTGTCGATAATGATGATGCATCCATCCCTACAACACTAGCGTCATACCCCCAATACAAAGAACAAATGTCACAGTCTCTCCACCACCAACAATGGGAAGCTTCAGGATCGAGTCCGCCTAGTAGCAGCAGCAGAAATATTCTATCGAGGACACAGCGTTATGAGAGTGATCAGTCTATTATACTAGTATACCTATCTCATCAAAGGCTGCTATCGAATTGCATTATTGGATGTTGTTCATATCAAAGAGGAGGTAGCTCACTAGAGAGGCTTTCCTCATACTCAAGCAAAAAGTTAGTGATATCATCAGCGAGTATACCAGTTGGGCTAAGATCCGGTATATCATGTAGTTGAGGTGCACCGTTGCCAGGATGATGATGATGATGTCCTTGATGGAGAGATTCAACAGGTAGCAGTATCCCCCCGACAGAAGCTAAAGGGCCGAATGGTGGCGACTGATCATATCTGACAATGCTTTTCTATGCAGGAATAATAGAGCTGGGGTACTTACGCTGTGCTTGCTACTGAGCTCACTGTTGGATTACGATTAGAGGTAAACATCAACGGTGGGCTTCCAGCAGCACCAGGAATGCCGTGTTTGAGGGGGAAGTACGACTGAGTGCCACCGCCCCCGCCGCCACCCTGAATAGACCTAACACTAGCTTTGCCTCAATAGCTGCTTACGGTCCTTGAGACGTTGCCTCCTTGCCCTCTAGGGAGGGCATTACGACCATTGTTGTTGTTGTTATTGCCCATACCACCAGGCACCCATGTCTGATTGGTAGCATATGATACGTTGATAGATCGTGATGAGCCCGGAAAACAATACTCATTCATAGACATCGCAGCCTCAGCATCAGGAGCCTAATCACCGTAACCATAATCGTGACCATAAAGATAATATACTTACGTAAGCAAATGTAACAAAAGCAGCACCCTTGGACTTCCCCTCAGAATTAGTAAGCAAGGCAACCTCAAGGATCGGACCAAACTGTCCGAACAATTGCGCCAAGTCGAGCGTCGTCTTACTATACGGTAGGCACCCAACGAAAAGCTAAGATCAAATCACTTCATGGGCATTGTGACAAGACTCTACCTTAGCCGGAGTAAGACCTTCCTGTGGGAGATTCGGACTGGGCACCAGGACACTCGGAGGCTGTCGCGTTTCAGGATTGCCTAATGTGAGAGGATTAAAGTCATCATACCACTCCACGAACACTTACTTTCGGAGTCTGCAGGTCTGAGTAAGCCAGTAGAAGTAGGATCGGGCGAGCGATCAACCTGCATGGCATAACATGAACTGGTGTCACATCGGTGTCCACCTACCCCAGGTGCTTGAGAGCCTCCTCCTCCTCCTGTTCTTAGGGATTCCTCCTGCTGACTCTTATCTTCAAACCCAGCAGTGCTCTTTACATCTGCAATGGATGGCGGTATGCATGGAAATGGAATGTTATCAAGGACCGACCTCTACTGCTGGGACCCTTCAGGGGCTGTCCTCTTTCAAGTTGTGAATTCGGTGATTGAGATGAACCCATGCTCGAGAAACGTCTGATCTGGGTAGCGAAGTACGCCCGTACTGCAGGTAGATGTATATTGTCATTGACGTGGAATTGACGTAGGTGGCACGCTTGTACCTAACAATAACAATCACAATCCAATGAGAGAGCTTCGACTGCCTACGAGGGCGGCTGCAGGCTCTCTAGCAGTGAACTTGACAAAACATGCACCAACGCTGCGACCCCCTTGCCGGAAGAGTACGAACTCTCTAATCTCCCCATATGCATCGAGAGCTGTCAGAAGCTCATGCTCGGCCATCACCGTCCTATATACAGCAGCAACAGCATCATGATGATAGAGAAGATAGTTCAGTGTTACTCATCTCTAGGTAGGCCGATTAAATAGACACGGTTTTCTCTTTTCTCAAGCTCCCCTGTTGCGTATTTTACTTGCATAGCAGCACGAACCTGTCCGATAGTGCCAGACCCAGCATCATGATACAATCCTCACATGTCCGACATAAAACTGTCCATGCAGTCTAGCGATGCAATCATCGCAGGACTCTCGTGTGAGGTATCTAACAACGAGGGTGAGAGCATGACGGATGGGGGCCTCATAATACTTCAGCCATGCACAGCCCTTGCTTCGTCCTTCCCTATCCCGTTGTATAGCCAATTCTACTATTTCACCAAACTGTGCGAATAGAGGGAATCTGATGGCAGAATGACCTTAGCCCCATGAATATAAACCTGTTGATGTTGTTTACAAGTCATGCTCCGTCGTATCGAACGGTAAACACCCTACAAACAGCTTATATGGGCCTTCATCATCACTGCGACTCGTATTAACACCATGTTCCTGCTCAGGAGCCACAATAAATAACAACAAGCATACCCCTCATGGTGATTGTTACGCATGCCATACGATTGAGCCATGTAATCTCATCACCATCCTCTATACCAGGCTGAAAGCTCGATGACGATGAAGAGTCCCCCGATGTAGTTATACCACGCCTGCTTCCTACTGCACCCGATCCGACACTGAAAATACAGTCCATGAAATACAACATGAGAAATTTACAGCAAACTGACCTAAGCGCTCCCGAGAGACTGCCTGTCTCCGATTTACACTGAGATGATGTATGAGGCACCTGAGCATGCTCGAAGCCATGCTATTAGCACTATCACATTGGGGGCACCCACGAAGTCTTCTGCATCCGCTTTGAGCCATCTACTATTACTACCACTCTGTGACATCGAGAGATCCTCATGATACCCTATCATAACACTATCGTATCGGCCATCCCTACACTCTACCATCCTACCAGAACTCCTATCCTCGGGTGGGTCGTCATCAGGTGACTGCCTTGCCCGTGACGAGCCCTGCTCATTTGACGATACCCGGATCGTTGGTAATGGCATCACTATAATACTACTCAAATTCTCTGAAGGAATACTCGAGCCTTCCCGCAACAAAAAGCACACAGATATGCGAGTAGAAACGTCCAGCAGTGCAATTGTGCACCACGTTATCACAAGGGTGTACATGGACCTTCCTACTGTCAAATCCCTCGGTGAGGACTCAATCTCCTCGGTCCTAGAGCTTCCAAAATAAGTATCTGTACCGTATACTGAGCGTTCATAGAATCATCATGCATATGTATACTGCCCGGTCACCTCCCAAACTCCTGCTGGGCCATAGAACCCTAATGTGGCAGGTCAGGGCGATGTGCCTGGTGATATGCGGCGTCCAGTCTCCTTCGACATGCCGTCTCGAACAACAATTGATTATATTTGCCAGTTCACGCACTCTACGAGTGATACTGTCACGATAGGTGAAATCCTCTGAACATGATAGCCGTCTACTATCAACGAAAAACGCCATACTTCACTGACCGTGACAGGAGGCAGTACCGTGGAGAAATTGCAAGATAAACCAAGATGAGCAAGTCGGTCGTTTCGAATGCGCTTTAAATGCGTTGATAACGTAACACGAGCCTCAACACGAACAATAAGATGTCGTGATGGCAACCAAGCTTGCAGCTAGTGTAGTTAGGCATGATAACAAAAGACACACATAAGATATCACGTGAGAACTAAGTGGTTCTAATCCTTGATCCACTCGTTCACATTCACTCCTACATGTTGCCACCACCGTCGCGGGCTGGAGGCTGGCATCACGTCGCCTAAGATAGAGACCGTTTTACAAGCTAGCTGAGATGATGCCTTACCTATTGAAGGCGATTCGTTTGACCCTCAACTCCTCACTGTGGGCCTTTTCCTGGGAGGGTCGGTAAATTCTGTTCTGTGGATCATCAATCCACTCCGGTCAGCGCGCTAACCATCAAGCTAATCTCGGGGAACATATCTTAGACAAGAGTGATAATGTGAAATGATAACCTGCATTCCCTGATACCAGTGAGGAAACACACGGCCTTGTATACCGATCCCGAATAGAAGTCTTCGTTGGGATAAAGTTTCCTATCCGTGAGGTATGAATCGGACAGAGCGACGCGCTCGCAGCTCCATTGCAACTTCTATCAACGGGTTTCTACCACAAATCTCGGAAAACTGGAAGCACGTAACCCTGCAGTTCCCACACACCATGCGTCCTCAGCAATCCTCCTCACAATGGCCGCTCTAGGGTCATAATGCTTGTATTGTCGATGACCGAAGCCCATGGGGAGCTCCTTACGTCGCTTCGCCCAAATATGATCTGGCGGTGAGAGTAGCAGTAACCAACATGTGAATCAAATGATGTGATACGATCTTCTCCATGAAGTTGGATATATTCTCGATAGATCCATTCCTCTCCGACATACGTAACACAGCCTCATTGGCACCACCATAACGAGGCCCATACAAAGCCCAAGCCGCTGCTACACAAGCGGTCAGTTATCTCGATGCATAACTCGTAGACCTCCGTAATACTTCCGAACCCAATAGGGATACCATCACTAGTGGAGAAAACGAGACTAAGACTAAACCGGAAGATTGGGTCGCCACCGGTACGTCCGGCCTCGCAGCGTTTGTCTCCGCACGGACGCTCCCGGCTCGCCCCGGGTCAAGAGCGTCGACTTGGCTCGTGTGTGGCGGGGATCTGGGTTGTATACCTGCTGTGCACAGCCAAACGCGAGACATGTAGGCATGAACATTCACGAGGCAGCGAGGAGCGTTCCCGCGAGTCTCTAGCTATCGTGACCGCCTTGAGACTAGTCGCGGGTATTTGATCGGCATGCGGAGAATATTCAGTGGCAAGGAGCTCAGAGAACCACAGTTGTCCGAGGATGTTACTGAACTTACCATTTGGTGGTCCACAATTCGTGGATTGAACTCCGATGCAGAACATCAACAAAGGCTCGATTCTGAGCCAAAGTCTAAATGTCCTTGCCGCGAAGCAAAAACACTGCGGCTTCCCAACCACGGGTGACTGCACTCACGTCTGTGACTTACAATATTATGGGTTTTGTTATTCCCTCGGTGGAAACTCCACTTCTTGTCAATCTGTATTGGATCATGAGGAACGTTAATTCCGACAGTGCACTCCGTTGCTCACTTGATCCGCGTGCCACGCGAAGATTGATGACTCAAGACACTTGATGACAAATGCAACTCAACATAACCAAGAACAGAACCTTTTGTGACGATATGAGAGTGGGGATCCAATCTAGGAGAGTATAGCCTTCTTGATGAGATAGGAGGCATCAGCTGATAAGCGCGTGACAATAGTGAAATAAATAAGTGGATAACAACCTATCGGCTGCAAATTGTAACCCGGCGGGTTACCCAACACTAGTTCAACCCGCAATGCTGTGTTGGGTTGTTAGGTCATATCGTAGCGCGAGAAGTAGATAAAGATTCCGTCGCCTGAGAACGGAAATTGGAGGGCGCTGCGGATCCCAGGAACCACATCGACATCCACGTGTGTTGAGAAGGTGGTTCCTACGAACGAGCTCCGGAATATTCCCGGTAGCATCATGCTACTAGCATGCAAGTACTCCGAGAATGTCTCTGAAACATTCCGCTTAAACACCATTGAGCGACATTCGAATTTTGATTTGACAACTGCAACAAAATCTGACAACGTTTTCCAATGAGCGACTCTCTGAGATGACGACATCCGAGTCGGATGTTGGAGTCAGGGTCGGATGATCCGACTCTGAACATTTCATGGGGCGTGGAGTCGAACATCATCGAAGTTTTGAAACATAACCTCATGCCAAATGTCGGAACGGGATCAAGGTTTTCAAGATCTTTCTCTCCGAGACTCTCGGATATTTGGAGGCCGATATACCTCTCGATCTTAGAGGCTCATTATTCAAGCGTCCTAGTCTCAATCACGAAGAAAAGGTCACCTATTGGGCTGCCGGAATCGCGTATTCTTGACAAAGCGTCCCCAATATTTGCCTACAAAGAGTGCGCACAGTGTGCGCCGCACACGGAACGTCCTTGGAGCTCAGCCCGAGCTGCTCAGACCCAGCAACGTCCCTAGAATGATTTTAGTAAAATCTTTCTGGAGCTTGTTGATTGAAAGAAATTTCGTGAGGAACGCTCTTAAGGGCGCATTCAGCCGGGTCTATTCAACAGTTGTTCATATGTTGCTTCAACATCCTATACGAGTGCTAAATAAGCTTACTTAATATCTCAACGAATCCTGAGCTCCTATAGAGCCCAATCGCCTCCACATTGTCATTTTGTACTACCAGATACATAGCGACCACATTCGGCTCAGTTCTACCGATCTGAGGGATACGAATAGATCAAACTGAATTGATATGGAGTAAGTTCCTGGACATGGGAATCCAATGGGCTCAGAACAAGCGAGACCAGAATTCCCATGGTGCTCCAGTGACATTCAGAATAGTCAACCCGAGTGAGTGAAGGATTACTATGATATGATCTCCTCAAGTTGATGAATAATATTATGGATGACTTACCTCTGGGAAAGCCGTCGATAAAAGCTTTCTCGCAATTCCTTTCCTACGCCAACTCAAGGCTACTGCAACCTGAAGATCTTGACGTCAACTCTTCGCCGCTGCCGAGCGAATTTGGCAGGTTGACCCTACCAGGTAGGGCTTACGTGATCTATATAGCCGATGATTCCATTGGGTTTCTTCTTGCTCGGTTCCGGCCTGTAGAAAAGAAATGTCGCAAGGATAACAGAGAACCTCATTTTGGAGAGTTTATACTCCATTTGGGTAATGTTGGAGTGCTAACACGACGAATTCCACCCACATCGCGGCTTCGATAGCTTCCTCAACCCTTCCTGGTATATAAAAAGCGGGGATAGTCATCTCAATTACGCCGACGACAGTCTGAAACAAAGATTATACTTACATAACTGACGTTCTAGACTTGACAGTCTCGAGTAATTCCCTGGTCCAGAATCCTGGATCAAGATTCATGGAGCCTAGTCCACAGTCCTAAATGCTCAGGATAGAAGATATCTTCAAAGACAAATGAATACGGCTCGAAGGATGGATAGACCTATCGAACTTGGCAGTTGAATTCACATTTATTTTTCTCACCAACCAAGGCGATTGAGATGCTCAATTTGAGACCAGCCCTACCCGAGTTCCACTTGCAACGGCGACCCAGCATGAGCTCCAATTACAGGTAATGGGCATCACGTTCTTCACAAGTTTCAGGTCATCACCACGTTGGTAAGCGCGATAGTCCACGTCATTGAGCGAGCGCGGCGCAGGTTGCTCCAGCAGCGAGTGAGGCACGACTTGCTGCGGATGAGCTCTCGCCGCTGCAAAGAGGATCAGGCCAAATAATGAATAAGCGAGCATCTTTCTATATATCAGACAGCGTCTCGTATCTAACATTTTAACAGATCTCTGAGCTTAGACTGCTCTCACGAATACATAGCTCGAACTTCGAGCTTAGACTGCTCTCACGAATACATAGCTCGAACTTCGAGCTTAGACTGCTCTCACGAATACATAGCTCGAACTTCGAGCTTAGACTGCTTTCACGAATACATAGCTCGAACTTCGAGCTATGTCACACGAGATGTGACCCCATGGGTGACCTGACGCGAGGGGTTTGAGCCACTCATCCGTTTTTTCTATTTGTATTCGACAGCAATAATCTACTTATCCCACAGCGGTGTTGAAGATGAGTTCAAGTGGAACTACAACACTATCTTACCACACCTCCGCCATCCTCCCATAGCGTATGACCCCTATAATATAGGGCCTATATCGATTACTGTGTTGTGCTGGTTGTGTATTCGTACAGAACCCAAGTCAAGGTAGTGCGCTTAGTGTTGTTGTCCTGTGGTCATAGTATTGGTTGCTCTAGCTCGAGTTCCGTGTTGTGTTGTTCTCAGACTTCATCAACTGATACCGCGACAGTAGGTATTCGCGTATTTACGTGTATCACGGTGGTGACTTCTGTTCACACCAGCTACGGGCTGAGATCGCCTCTTGCTTACCACTGCCCAGGATTTAAATATCCTGCTACTGGTCGCGTGGATGTGGTAGGGTGGTTCGGCGCTAGCCGACCCTAGAAGTACTGGTGTGGGGAAGGCACCGAGGGGCACAGGTGACTCTCACGCGCCGTGAGACTGCAGGGTATGGGCTCTTTCTTTGAACCACCCTCTATCATCACACGTTGGAAGTAAACCCAGGCTTGAGGATCAAGCCTTGAGCTCACACTGTGAGCCTTACAGTCAGGGATGACAGGGGTCTGAGAGCTGACCGACAACTACACCGAGAGCCCAGCCGATGCGAACGTCTTGGTCAACATCGATTTCGAGAACTTGGAGAAGCCGGATAACGATACCCTAATCGGCGAGGTCGTCGCCGGATTCGAGCCTGGTGAAGCTCTCGATATAAGCATCCCGTAATATCGAAAGCATCCCCGCTGAGAAAGTGTAGCGTACTCATCCAAAATAGGTTGAAGAGGGCGTCCGGACTTTTTGCGACCAGAAATGAGCCAGCGGTGGCTATAAGCTGGACGAAGATAAGATGGTGGTGAATCGTGCCCAGAATTTAACTCCTGGTGTGAACTTGGATATCATGTCAGATGTTAGAGAAAATAGCAGTTCTAAACCTATAAAAACCTCTATCTGTCACATGCGCGGCTCTAGGTGCTCGTTTGAGTGCTTTTAATACACATTCGAAAATTGCAGCGCACTGGGAGCGTCCCTATATTGAATATCGAATATAATATATTCGATTGAATGAGAATGCTGGAGTGCCAACACAATCAATCCCACTCACATCGGGGCTTCGATCGCTTCCTTAGCCTCCTATGGTGCGCAACCAGCGGAAATAAATCTCTCCACTATTGAGTCCACCAGAGGTTCACCTGTTCGGTGGTTCTCTGCCAGCTTGTACACCCAGAGTAGAACCGCCGTCCACGCTACCAGTGATACCAGCAGCCTCCTCTGCTTCACGCTTATTGGCAGCAGCCTCACGACGAGCCCTCACCTAGGTGATGACTAATACATACTTCTCTCCACAGTGAGCGTTCATAACCCTACCTCGGCCAGACGTCGAGCTTGAGCTTTGAATTCTGAGGTCTCACCCTTAGCCTGCTTCTCAAGATAGGCCTTATGAGCCTGAGATAGCACCACCACTCGACATGGTGCCCAGCTCTGCCTCCCACCGCCTCCTTAGCAGCTGCCTCTCGCTCACGTCGAGTTGGCTGATGCTTCTGATCCGCTCCAATAGGTGCAATATCGTCATCAGAGTCGATCCTAGTGCCCCCAGTGTAGGCCAGTATTAACAAGAGTTATGCCCACCTTTCCTTAGCCATGGTCTTCACCTCCGGTGCCCTCTTCGAGTGAGCTGCTACGGGAGCGGTAGTAGGCTCATCGTCATCGGACGACGACCCCTCCTCAACTAGCTGCTGCTCTTGACGACGTTTGATCTAAACATGTGATTCATATGATATTAAGTCCCTCTCTGAATGCAAGTCGTTGCTTACCTGCTCTACATCCCGGTTCCTTCGAGCAATAGCATCAAAGTCGTCCTCTTCTACATATTTCTTGCCGCTCCTGGTGCCACGACCACCTCCACGATGGTCTACCTTATTCCTAGAGCGCTGATCCCGACCTGGCGTTACCAAGCCAAGCAAGGCATGTACAGGGATGATTGTATCCTAAAACGAAATATTGTGTTTGTTTCTGTGCCAGTTGTCTCCTTGGCTATTGCTCCGTGTCGCAGTGCATATCTTAGCCTAGCGTCAAGTGAGCCTACTATTGATTATATTGATAGATAAGTTCTTCCTACAAGTCCTCTAGTTGTGACGTTCCCTCAATGGGAGATAAGGAAGGCGTACCGACCCTCAACACTTATATTATGAATTTCTCATTCCCATGGTGGGAACTCCCCTCCTTGTCATTCTGTATTGGATCACGAGGAACGTTAATTCCGACAGTGCGCTCCGTTGATCACTTGACCCGCGTGCCACGCGAAGATTGGTGACTCAAGACACTTGATGACAAATGCAACTCAACATAACCAAGAGCAGAACCCTTTGTGACGATATGAGAGAGGGGATCCAATCTAGGAGAGCATAGCCTTCTTGATGAGATAGGAGGCATCAGCTGATAAGCGCGTGACAATAGTGAAATGAACCCTTTGTGACGATATGAGAGAGGGGATCCAATCTAGGAGAGCATAGCCTTCTTGATGAGATAGGAGGCATCAGCTGATAAGCGCGTGACAAAAGTGAAATAAATAAGTGGATAACAACCTATCGGCTGCAAATTGTAACCCGGCGGGTTACCCAACACTAGTTCAACCCGCAATGCTGTGTTGGGTTGTTAGGTCATATCGTAGCGCGAGAAGTAGATAAAGGATCCGTCGCCTGAGAACGGAAATTGGAACCACTGCGGATCCCAGGAACCACATCGACATCCACATGTGTTGAGAAGATGGCTCCTACGAACGAGCTCCGGAATATTCCCGGTAGCATCATGCTACTAGCATGCAAGGGCTCCGGGAACGTCTCTGAAACATTCCGCTCAAACACCATTGAATGACTTTCGAATTTTGATTTGACAACTGTAACAAAATGTGACAACGTTTTCCACTGAGCGACTCTCTGAGATGACGACATCCGACCCTAAACATTTTATGGGGCGTGGAATCGAACATCATCGAAGTTTTGAAAAATATAACCTCATGGCAAATGTCGGAACGGGATGAAATTTTCAAGATCTTTCTTTTCGTGTACCCGAGACTCTCGGGTATTTGCAAGCCAATATACCTCTCGAGCCTAGAGGCTCATTATTCAAGCATCCTAGTCTCAATCACAAAGAAAAGGTCACCTATTGGGCTGCCGGAAGCGCGTATTCTTGACAAAGCGTTCCCAATATTTGCTTACAAAGAGTGCGCACACGGAACGTCCTTGGAGCTCAGCCCGAGCTGCTCAGAGTCTGACCCAGAGTAGCGACATTGCTG